>NC_133659.1:125157472-125416686 GCF_037893015.1 Macrotis lagotis
GGTTACAAGTATATAAAAAAAAGGAATAATTTCTGGGGGATTATTGAATCACCTGCCTCAAGTTGCTTACATTCTATTCTAGTTGCTTTTTGTACTTTTGTAAATTGTAGGTATATGTATGTATATGAGTTACATGTGCATGAATGTTGGTTATCATACATGTTCACACTGATTTTGTCTAAATGTGGTTCATTGGGAGGCATAGATATACTCCAGTTTCCATCTGCATTTCTGCCATTTTCAATTTCAGAGAATAAGATGCCTTTTCCAGGATAAACTGATTACTTCTAATCTTATCACCATGATGATAACTCAAGTCTTAGATACTACCTCTATTATACTTTTTCCTCCCTATGATTAGAGGGATGAAGGGTAGAGTGTGAAATTCCTGATAAAGCTTTTCTTTATGAAAAGTAGGAATTAGACACCTAGCTCACTCCATTTTCCATCTATAACTCTACCTTTTTTTTCAACTTGATGGAACAAGATGCCGGGTACCTGCCTGTGTTCCTCTAACCTCTTTCCAACTTCCTTTTTGTGTATTGCCTTTTCCCATTCATTTTAAAAAAAATTTATTAGGATTATCAGACAATGAATTCTCTTATTGGGAATGAAAATTCTCATCTTATGAGAGTTCCAGTTTTCATAAAAAATTCTCTGAAATCTTTAGTGCCATAAGCTGGAAATAGAGATATGTCTGCTTTATGTTAGATTCTTCTCCAAGTCTTTTCCTCCCAGGGACTCTCCTTGAAAGGATTTTGGAAGTGAATAGGTCTTTCCTGAATCTGGAAAACAGAAAAAGTGCTCTTCTCCCAAGAACCCATCAGATCTGTCCCCTACACAAGCAGGAAGCATTGAATAATCATTCTTTTAACCAAGGAGAGTGTTTTATGCAAAGGTTCAGACTAGAACTTTTAGTTACATATGTTTCTATGGAGCCTCTGTTGCTATGGCTGCTTGATTCTGGAAAGACTTCTGTCTAACAACTATATTTCCTGAGTTTGGTTCCTGATAAGAATGGAAAACTTGTAGAATTAACATAGCTTTATTTACCTTTGCCTATGCCCAAGGAGAATTTGAATCCACATTGTAGCAATAGAATGTTAAGTAGAAACACAATCCATGAAATCAGGTGTTTGTGGATGTATGAGTGAGCTAATTACACTGCCTTCATGAAAACAAATTAAGTGTCCTCTTTTTATAATAACCATAATAGTAAGATAACAAAATAAGTGATATTTGTATAGTATTTTAATATTTGCATTGATCATCTCATTTAGGTCAAACAAACTGATGAGGTAGGTACTACCACTCCATTTCACAGATGAATACATTTAGGCTCAGAGAAATTGTGACTTGCACTGTAATACAGTTATCAAGTGTTGGATTAAAACAGAGACTTCCAACCTCTGAGGCAAGCATGATATCATGCTCTGTACTCTACAGTAACTGAAAATGACAGGACTACCATGGAATATGGTAGTCCTGGAAGTAGCTTTTATTAACTGGAAATCATTTGTTTATTGAGTACAAGTGTTTGTTTTTTACCCATGATATCATGGCATGATTATGATTTGGATTTATGTGAGGTAAATCTGCACAAAATCTTCAGCCTTACTCTCTCTTCTAGAGTCATTAAAGCCCAGTGGCAAGATGAAAGTCAGGTCCACTAGTGATGGCCTGGGATGCAATGGATGACCTTGGTGTCTTTGATGCCTCTCAAAGCTTTAAGTATTCTACAGTGCCTGCTTAAGTCACCTTTGTGGCCATTGGAACAAATTGTTCTCATCTGCCTATTCCACTGGGGAAAGTCTTGACATGCTTGGTTTGGATACCGATGGGTTTGTGGGCTCTTAGTAACCCTCAACCAGGTTTAGCCTATCAGCTGAGATGATTTTACTGGAGTGTGGTCACTGCAAGGGCTACAACTTCTTTGAGCCAGAGGTGAGAATTAATTGCCATTTGAACATCAAAGAGGGATGCCCTGAAAAAGGGCTCGACAAAAAACTTTTTAACTTTTAGAAAAGTTTTAGAACTGTCTTTTTAGAAAGTCATCCATATATGTTCATTGAATTGCCTTTAAAACAGATTTTAAAGAAAAATGTGGAGATTAAAAATTAAGTCTCACTTTCTAACTTCTAAAAGTTAATGATAGAATATATGATTGATTTCCACATCAGCATGATAAGCAAAAGCTGTACAGTTTTTGATCTGGGATTCATGTTTTAGTTCATCAATAATAAGAATTTTCATAACACTTTCCTTTGCCAAGTACTTCAAAGAGAAATAATGACTAACTACATAAACTTTTGTGCATCAGAACCCAAAAATAATTGTCAAGTATATTTTGGAAAGTTATTTTTTTTAGGATTTTGTAAGGCAAATGGGATTAAGTGGCTTGCCCAAGGCCTCACAGCTAGGTAATTATTAAGTGTCTGAGGTCGGATTTGAACTCAGGTACTCCTGACTCCAGGGCTGGTACTCTATCCACTGCACCACCTAGCTGCCCCTGGAAAGTTATTTTAATGACCTTTATGGAAAACAGTAAAAATGTCCTTCAATCTAGCTACAAGGCACCAGATTTGAACATTCAGAATAAAAGAAAATCCTGTTAAGTCCAATTGTTGTTTTAAAAAGTTCTTTAAGGCTTGTGGATTTTTAAAAATGCCACACACAGCACCTTAAAACTAACATACAATATATAAATATAGTATCTTTGAATAAACATGACTTCTGGCATCTTAAAAAAAATTTACAGGATATGTTAAAGATGTTTGGGAAAGATGGAGCAACACAGCTCATTCAAAAGGTGACTAAACTAAATGGTACTTAGGTAGGAGTTCAAAATAGTTTCACTTAATTCTATAGTGTTGAAAATTATTGGGCAAGGTCTCTGAATTATTTTAGGGATGGATCTTGTGAGATTCTATTCAGGGTCCCCAAATGAGCTCCTTGTTTTTCAGAACTCTGCAATAGTACAAAAATTAGCACATATGTGCATCATTTTAGCTGCTTACCAACTCAAATGATATTCCTTCTCATACTTCTGGGACCTTGATATGCTACTGGCCCTCATCTATCAGGACAGGAGGTATTAATCTAAAAGCTCTTGTGAATCAGAAATACATTAGATTAAGTTTCCATTGTAAAAATATCTGAACTAAAGTAGGCATAGCTAACACAAAAATCTGTTTATTCTGACCACTTTTTTTTAGGTTTTTTGCACAGTAATGGGGTTAAGTGACTTGCCCAAGGCCACATAGCTAGGTAATTATTAAGTGTCTGAGGCCAGATTTGAATTTAGGTAATCCTGACCCCAGGGCCAGTGCTACCTAGCAACCCACTGACTTCAGTTTTTAAAATCAGACTGAGGGGAGTGTTTGCAGATAAGTCTTTGAGTTCTTCTTAATGTCAAATACTCATTTTATGTTGGGTTTTTTACAAAACTCTCCAACTGAGTATTTCTTTTTACTTTTCTCCCAATTTTGGCAGTATAACACTATGTTTTCTTTATGAAGTTTTGAAAGAAATTTTGCTATCCATTCTGTGAAATGTGATTATTAAATAACAGTCATCAATTCTTAAGCTGTTCTTTAATTTATTTACACATTACTAAAATATTCTTTTGTAAGAGTAAACATAAGACCCCCCTCACCCCACAAAAATATAAAACTTCATGAGAAATAAAGTGAAAGAAAGAGGAAAAAAATGTGTTTTAGTTTATGTTCTAATACCATCAGGTCTGTCTCAAATGGATCACATTCTTTCTCATAAGTCCATCATAGAAGTTACTTCCATATTTTTCTATAGTTGCTGTTGCTGGTTGTAATTCCCTCCTTCCATTCCTCCCTATTTCCATCTATTATATTGTCTCTCTCCTTTCACTTTGTCCCTCTTCAAAAGTATGCTGTGGAGGCAGCCAAGTGGCACAGTGGATAGAGTACCAGCTCTGGGGCCAAGAGACCCCAAACCTACATCCAACCCCAGAGACCCAACACTGCGCCCCCCCCCCCAGCCCCATGGTCCCAGACAGGCCACCCAATCCCACCACCTTGCAAAAAGTAAGAAAGAAAATGTGTTATATTTGACTATCCTCTCCTATGATCTACCCTCTCCTTTATCACTCACATCACCCCCTCCTCTCCCCATCCCCCTTCTCTCCTTTTTCTTCTTCTAGATTTCTATACCCTATTGGGTGTGTATGCTTTTTCCTCTCTGAGTCATTTATGATGAGAATGAAGGCTCCTTCTCATTCCCCTTCACCTTTTCCCCTTCCAAACCATTGCAAAAGCTATTTCTTGACTCTTTTACATGAAATATCTTAGTCTATTCTACCTCTCCTTTCCTTTTTCTCAGTACATTTCCTTTTTCACCCATTGACACCATTTTTTTTAGTTTTTGCAAGGCAATGGGGTTAAGGCCACACAGTGAGGTAATTATTAAGTGTCTGAGGTCAGATTTGAACTCAGGTACTCCTGACTCCAGGGCCGGTGCTCTATCCACTGTGTCACTTAGCCACCCCCATTGACTCCATTTTTACAATATATTATACTTTCAAATTCAGTTCCCTCCTGTTCCTTGTCTATATAAGTTCCTTCTAACTGCTCTATTAAATGAGAAGGTTCATATGAGTATTATCAGTATCATCTTCCCATGGCAGAATACACACAGTTTATTATCATTAAGTCCCTCATAATTTACCCTTTTCATCCACCCTCTCTATTGCTTTACCTGAGTCCTGAACTTGATCTGTTCAGCTCTGGTCATTTCAAAACGAACATTTGAAATTCCCCTGTTTCATTGAAAGTCCATCTTTTCCCCAGAAGGGGAAGTTCAGTTTTTGTTGGGCAGTTGATTCTTGGTCACATTCCAAGCTCTTTTGACTTCTGGAATATTATATTCCTAAACCCTACGAGCCCTTAATGTAGTTGCTGCTAAATCCTGTGTGATCCTGACTGTTGCTCCATGATATTTGAATTGTGTCCTTTTGGCTACTTGTAATATTTTCTCTTTGACTTAGGAGTTCTGGAACTTGGCTATAATATTCCTGGGGGTTGGGTTTTTTTTTTTTTTCTTTTTGATAACTTAACAGGGGAGATCAGTGGATCTCTCAATTCAATTTTACCCTCTGTTTTTCCTGTAGAAAATCTTTAAAAATGAAATCAAGGCTTTTTTTTTTCCTGATCATGACTTTCAGGTAGTTCAATAATTTTTAAATTATCTCTCCTAAGCAATAGCTCTGTGGCACTTCTACTCCTTTTCCTGAGACTGGAACCCCAGCTGTGACCCAGATCTGAGAATGGGCAAAGCAAGAATCCTGCCTCAGGGAGAGCAAAGAGACCTCTTCAATCTCCCTCAACCTTCTTAACATCTGGGGGCTGAGGTCTTTGGAAGCAGTTGCTGGGTGATTCTCTGCCAGGTGACTCTCCAGGTCCCCTGGGGCTGATGTTTACTTCTAAGGCATGTATTGGACTGGGCTCTGCTCTCACTCTGGTGTGGCAGAGTTTTTCTACTGACATTCCATGTTGCTGTGGGAAATCCCTGGGCTGAGAAGTCTGGAAACTGCTTTTCCTACCACTGACCCAGGCACCCTGTGGTTTGTTACTGGATGACTAGAGCAGGTTCCCTCTGGCAGAGCCCCAGGTGCGCTGTGAATCTTTTCTAATTCTGGTATAACAGACCCTTCTGGCAGTTCTTTCCAGTTGTCTTGGGTTGGAAAATTGTTTCACTCAGTAGATTATATTTGCCACTCTAGAATTTGGTTAGAATCATTATTTAAAAGTATTTGGAATAGTTTGGGGAGAGCTCAGGTGAGTCCTGCTTTTACTCCATCATCTTGGCTTCATCCCTATAAGATACAATTTTAACACAACCTCACAGTAATGTAGACTTACAAGCTTGGTTTCATCTTTGATTTCTCACTCTCACTTATCTTTTCAGTATTCATATACTTCTCTCACCTTCATATATTCTATGATTTAACTCCATTAACTTACTTGTTATTCTTTAGACATATTGGTTGTTACTGTTGAGTTGTTTCAGTTGTCTGCCCTTTATTGACCCTATTTAAGGTTTTCTTGGCAAAGACATTAGTTTGCCATTTCCTTCTGCAACTCATTCTATGGCTGAGGAAACTAAGGCAAACAGGATTAAGTAACTTGCCCAGCTAGTAAGAGCAGGACATGAACTCTGGTTTTTCTGATTCCCTGACCTGGCACTCTATCATCTACTTACTGGTTATACATGACAGTACATCATCTTTCTCTGTACCATTACACTGGTTATTCTTTACACTTGGAAGACTCTGCTTCCTAATCTTTGCCTTTTAGTCTATGTAACTTTCTTTAAGACTAAGGACTAATCATATGTTCTACACAAGAAATCTTTCTTAGTCCTCCCAGTTGCTAGGGCAGCAATTTTGAGATTACCTTTTATCCACTCTGAGTATATCTCTCATATTCATTGTATTTAAATGTCCCCATGTGAGCCCCTTGAGGACAGAATTGGTTTTGTCTTTCTTTGTATTCCACAGCACTCCTCACAGTGCATGGCTCATAGTCAGTGCTTAATAAATGCTTCTTGACTAATCATCTTAGTTTTTGGAGATCAGGATTGCTATGTATATGGAGGAAAAAGCTGTGCTTCTTGTGACTAACTCTTTCTATATATACCAAGCTCATATTTGTGTGTGTGTGTGTGTGTGTGTGTGTGTGTGTATTTATATATATATATATATATATATATATATATATATATATATGATTAAGCAACAGATGCTGCAAAGACCCATTTCTAAACTCTTCCCCTTATGAATTTAAGGCCAAAAACCTGCATCTACTCTAGGACCAAGTTTAAATATGTAGTGACTGAGCCCTTATTTTAGCTCCATTTATAGATTTTCTTAATTTTTCTCAGAAGTATGCAATCAAATTTGACAGGGAGTTTTGTTTAATTTATTTAGGAAATCAGCAACATTTTGCATTCTTATTTTAAACACTATGCTTGGACTAAAATAGATACTTAACAAATGTTTATTTATTGATTGTCTGCCAAAGCTATGAATTCAATGTTACTACTACCTTATTGATGTTTTAATATGATAATATCCTTTTCTTTCCAAAAGATGGAATTTCTCTCAATTTTGAGATAAATTATAGACAATAAAGGGTAAGTTTGTTAAAGGATGCTAGGATCTTTTTATTTCAAAAGAACCTTAGAGATCTTTTGAGCTGGAAATGATCTTTATGTATCACCTAGATTTATCTCTCTCATTATACTTGAGTTATTTAGCCTTGTCCAAATCCACATAACTAATTTGTGGCAACATTCAAATTTAAACTAAAAATCGTCTTTCTCCAGATTCAGGGTACTTGTCCCTACACTATTGTTCCTCATAATCAAATGGCTATTTCCAGGTATTCTCAGTCAAAGTTCTAAGAATATGTGAGGGTGTCTATTCTATGCAGGTTATTGTGGTTTGATAATAGCACAATGCTAAAACTAGTTATTCTGCAGATGGAAAATCCCAGAATGTTTTTTAGTGACGTGATTCCCACAATATAAATGATCCTTTTTTGTGAGGACTCTAAAATGAAGTAATCGACCCTGACACAATTCATTTTGGGACACATAACTCATGTCATGGTCAATTATTTCTGCATAGAGTCCACCACAGTGGGGACCATTGTCTATAAAATAACTGCAGGGCTAGTATGGCCCACTGTGACATCACAAAGGGACTCTAGAGTTTCCTCTAAAAACAATAAAAAGACCAAAACACTTCCTCCAGTCTTAAATGGATGAGTCAATAGATTACATGATTATAAATATATAAAAATGTGCATATATATATATATAAATATGAGTAACCTATATGTATCTTTGTTATGTGACAGTAAAAAAAAGATGCTCTATACAGCAATACTTTATTAATTTTAGACAATTCAAGAGGTAGGGTTAAATTTATTTTATTCTTTTATAGAGAGTTTGCTAAACAAATGGATGGTTTAAAAGAAATTTCAGAAGGAATAATTAAATATTAAATTTAGCAAACCTCTTACAAGTGTCCCTAAGCATGAGATCATAGATTAACTAGTCTAATCCTCTTGATTCACAGAGAAGTTTAAGAAATAGCTATTTACATATATATATATATATATATATATATGTATATTGATTACACCTATGGCTTTATCTGTTCATTAAAACAAGATCTTTTAAGGACTTTTACTGAGAAAGAAAGATATCAATGGAACAGAGTAGACTTACATGTTACAGCAGCAAATAAACACAGTTTGCTTGTATTTGACAAGCATCAAGACTTAAGTTCTGAGGATAAAAATTCATTATTTGGAAAAAAATTGTTGGAAAAACTGAAAAGCATTTTGGCAGAAATGGAGCATAAACCACTATCTTAAACCATTTACCAAGATATGGTTAAAATGGTTACATGACCTAGACATAAAAGAGAACTATCAGATTGACTAAAATGATGGGGATGTGGAAAAATTGGGAAACAATTTATGGAATTGTTAAGTGATTTAATCATTTTGGAGAGCAATCTGGAATTATGCCCAAAGAATAATTACACTGACTATACCCAGCAGTAGCACTACTGGGTCTATTTCTAAAAATGATTTAGGGAAGAAGGAAAAGGACCTATATGTTCTAAAATATTTTTCGCAGCTCTCTTTGTGATAGCAAAGAACTAGAAATTGCAGGAATATCCATCAATTGGGGAATGCCTGAACAAGTTGTGCTGTATGGTTGTTATGTAATAGTACTGTGCTTTAAGAAATAAGGAGCTTATTGATTTTAGAAAAGCATAGATAATGTATACAATATTATCTTCATTCTTATCAGTTCACTTTTCATTATTTTCTGGCAAATCTTTCCATGATTTTCAATGAAAAATCTTGATTGGATAAATTTATTTCTTAGCTGCCACAAGGACTGATAGATCAAAAGCACTGAATCTGGAGTCAGAAGATCTCTTTTCAAATCCTGGTTCTGGGGATGGCTAGATGGCATAGTGGATAAAGCACCGGCCTTGGAGTCAGGAGTACCTGGGTTCAAATCTGGTCTCAGACACTTAATAATTACCTAGCTGTGTGGCCTTGGGCAAGCCACTTAACCCCATTTGCCTTGCAAAAATCTAAAAAAAAAAAACCAAACAAAAAAACAAAAAAAAAAAAACAAATCCTGGTTCTGCTAATGATCTTATGATTTCAAAATTTTGACCTCAAAGCTATAACTTAATCCTTCTTACCTTGTAAAGACATTTGTTGTATGTCATAGAAGCAGAGAACTTAAAAATTACAATGGACATCAATAGCCTTCTTGTCCCATTTATACTTGAAACAGAATTGCCTCTATAACATGTCCCACAAAATTATCCAATGGTTTCTTTAAGATCTCTACTAAGCCCTTTTCATTTTGGATAACTCTCATTGGTAGAATGTTTGCAGTCTTTTGAATTCCCAGATGCCAGTTGGGAATGAACATAGTCTGAAGATCCCCATTTGATGAGGATTTGGAACATCATGAGTCCTTGAAAATCTGTGTTTTCTTTGTTTAAGAAGGATTGACTTCTCTCTCCATTTGTGGTTGGTGGGGTGATTTTTGGTCCCATGGGTTGTTCAAATTTGGACCTCTTCAACTGATAGTTATACAAAATAGTCAGTAACTTGGATCAGAAGTACTTAAATTACTGCCAAGTTAGAGAATTCTTAGTCAGAATGCTATAGATAGACCTTGATTATGATGGGTAAGGTCCAATCAATCAACAAGGATATATGAAATCCTACTATCTGTCATATAAGGGGAATATAAACACCAAAAACAGTCTAGCTGGGTGGAACACAATATATTCACAGATAAGTAAAAAAGGATCTTTGGAAAATTATATTAGAGGCAGTGAAGATACTAAGAAGAAGGAATGGGAAAGGTCTTTTAAGGGTTTAAGTTTTAAAGAGAATCAGAATTCCAAAGGTGGAAGAAGGAGGAAGAACATTTTTAGGATGAGAGTTGCTTGTGCAATAGTAGGAAGGGAGGAGATGGAATATCAAATACACACACACACACACACACACACACACACACACACACAGACATATATATATAAAATAGCAAACAGACCAGTCTGACTGGCACATGAGTGCATACAATATGCAACAGTGAGCCATGTGTCATTGGGCTGGAAAGACAGGCCTACTTCAGATTGTAAAGAAAGGACTTTAAATGCCAAGCAGAAGCAGTTGCATTTTATTCTAAAGGCAAATGGAAGCTATTATAGCTTCTTGAGGGTAAATATGTAGTATAGTGGATAGAGCACCTGACCTGGAATCAAGAAGACACATTCCTGGGTTCAAATTTGACCTCAGATTACATACTGAGTGACCTTGAGCAAGTCACTTAACTCCCTTTACCTCAGTTTCCTCACCTGTTAAATGACCTGGAGAAAGAAATGGCAAACCATTTCAGTATCTTTGCCAAGAAAATCCCAAATGGGGTCACAGAGAGTTAGTCATGACTGAAAAATGACTGAAAAACAAAATATCTTCTTGAGAAAGGTAGTGACTTATATTTTGGGAATATTGATTTGGCAGTTAGATTGGACAGCTGGATAAGGACATACTGCAAAAATGCAAGCATGAAGTAGTGACTGCCTGAGCCATGATGGTTATGGTGTGTGTAGAGAGAAAGGACTAGAAGTAAGAGAAGCTGAGCAGGTAGTACCAGTAAAGAATGACAAACAGGAGGATTGGGGGGGGGGCAGGGGTTAAGAGGAAAGCACTATGAGGTTGGATGACCAGGAGAATAGTAGCGTACTCTACAGGAAGAGGAGAGTTATAAGGAGAGGTGGATTTGGCAGGTGGGGGGGAATGTAAGAAATCATATTTTTTTTAACATCCTCTGCTTGAGATGCCTATGGTTTATCCAGGTGGGGATATTCAACAGGCAACTAGAGATGTGAGTCTAGAACTCAGGAGAGAAAGAAGAAATTTGGTAGCCTCATATATAATAGTTGAATTCATGGAATCATGAATCTGAGGGGATTACCCACAGTGACCTTGGAAAGAGTATTTTCAGGAGAATGGTGGGAATTGAATCCAGATTGTCAAGGGCTGAGAGTTGAGTGGGAGATAAGCAAGTAGACACAAGGAATTTAGGTAATTTTTCCTCTGGGAGTTGATTTATGAAAAGAGAAGGGAAATTCTCCTCCTCACCTCTCGCCTCCTTCAAACCTCAGTTCAAATCCTACCTCTGCAAGATATTTCCTGGCTCCCTTATCTTTCCCAGTCTCTGCTACTCTTTCCTCTGAGATTACCTTTCACCTACTCTCTATATACATTTTGTATGTATGAAGTTATCTCCTCCATTAGAATGTGAGCTCCTGAAAAGAGCTTTATGTTTTTGTTTTTGTTCTTTCTCTGGCACATAGTACTTTAAAAATTCTTGTTGGTTTGACTTGTGAACAAATACAATGTAAGTCTAAAGGAAATAAAGTTTAATCTTTTCGTTACATATTTTCCAAAGTAGTCATCTGGAGTTAGCTTCTTGACAAAGAGTCTGTTGTCTAAAGTTTTATAGATATAACAATAAATCAACTAAATATGTTATATTAGCATGCTATTTAATATGGATGAGATAGGATAAAATTATATCCAATCTTGTGGGAATTTTTTTAATGTGAACAAATTATAGTATATTTTTCAAAGTTTTGGTGTGACCTCTTTTTTGTCACAGTACCTTGATCTTTATAAGCATTCAATAAATGTTTATAATCAATTGAATTAATATTTCTTTCATTATTTTGTTGTAAGTCTTAAGTCAAAGAACACCATCATTAGAATTAATTAATTTGAAGACTTTCTTTGGAGTGATGAAAATAGATTTTTAGAAAGGTTTTATTTATTTTGAGTTTTACAATTTCCCCCAAATCTTGCTTCCCTTCCCTCATCCTCCACAGAAGGCAGTTTGTCAGTCTTTACGTCGTTCCCATAGTATGCATTGATTTAAGTTGAATGTGATGAGAGAGAACTCATATCCTTAAGGAAGAAACATATAGTATGAGATACAGCAGAATTGCATAATAAGATAACATTAAAAAAAAACTAAAGGTCTTTGGTCTTTGTTCAAACTCCATAATTCTTTCTCAGGATACAGATGGCATTCTCCATCGCAGATATCCCAACATTGTGCCTGATTGTTGCCATGTTGGTATGAGCAAGTCCATTAAGATTGATCATCACTCCCATGTTGCTGTTAGGGTGGACAATGTTCTTCTGGTTCTGCTCATTTCACTCAGCATCAGTTCATGCAAATTCTTCCAGGTTTCCTTGAATTTCCATCCCTCCTGGTTTCTAATAGAACAATAGTGTTCTAGCACATACATATACCACAGTGTGTTAAGCCATTTCCCAATTGATGGACATTCCCTCAGTTTCCATTTCTTTGCCACCACAAACAGAGCTGCTATGAGCATTTTTGAACAGGTGATAGTTTTTATCCTTTTTCATAATCTCTTCAGGATATATATATATATATATATATATATATATATATATATATATATATATATACACATACCCAGTAGTAGTATTGCTTGGTCAAAGTGTATGCACATTTTTGTTGCCTTTTGGGCATAATTTCCAATTGCTCTCCAGAAATGCAATGGATGAGTTCACAGCTCCACCAACAATGTATTAGTGTCCCAAATTTCCCACCTACCTTCCAACATTGATCATCTCTGAGGTACTACCTCACACCTCTCAGACTGGCTAATATGACCATAAAGGACAATGATAAATGTTGGAAAATATATACCCAGTAGTAGTATTGCTGGGTTAAAGGGTATGTACATTTTTGTTGCCTTTTGGGCATAATTTCCAATTGCTCTCCAGAAATCCAATGGATGAGTTCATAGCTCCACCAACAATGTATTAGTGTCCCAGATTTCCCACATCCCTTCCAACATTGATCATATCTGAGGTACCACCTCACACCTCTCAGACTGGCTAATATGACCACAAAGGACAATGATTAATGTTGGAAAATAGATTTTTTTAAAGAAGTCCAAGTAGTATAAAGGATTTCAGAATCAGAAGGTCTGGGTTTGAATCTTGACTTTACAAGGACTTAAATGAGTAATTGTAGGAAAGTCATTTAACTTTTTTTTTAAAAAACAAGTAGAGAGGCAGCTAGGTGGTGCAGTGGAAAGAACACTGGCCCTGGAGTCAGGCTCAGACACTTAATAATTACTGACCTTGGGCAAGCCATTTAACCCCACTGCCTTGCAAAAACCTAAAAAAAAAAAAACCCAAGTAGACCCTTTCAAACACTACATCCAAATACCTTAGTGTTTGAGTTTTATCCAGTATTCAGAACAGTCTGTATCTTTCACCTTCTTGAGATGCATTATGCTTTCTTTTTTGACTTCGGTACAAGAAGCCATGATTGTCTTTTAGTTCCCCTTTAATTAGTTGAAGATGAATAGCTGCTCACTGCTTACTGTCTCTAAGCAGAGATGTTCCTCTTGCTGATGAGGTGCAGTGTATTTTAGAAGGAACTCTCTACATCATGAATAGTCTCTATCTCTTACCCCAATGCTTTTTAAATAGTTAAAAATCTGATTAACACAGATGTCAAGGGCGATTTTGAATTAGAAAAGGAGAGATGGAGGAGATATGACACAAAATGGCATCATGCTTGAAGTGTTAATATTAATATGGGAAGAAAAGAGGGATATATGACTTGAGGCCAGGCTGATCATGAGACTATGAGGACATTTTCAAAGTCTTTCATAGTAGCAACTCCCTGTACCACTTCTTTCTTTAGTTTTTCTTTCCTTCTCTCTATACACAGTTTCAACTACCCACTTCCCAAACAGCAAAAATCCTCTCAAATACAAAACCCAGGATATTTACTCCCAATCATCTGATGTACTTTGGAAAAAACTTTGCCTACGTATTTCATCTATGGTCAAAAGCAAACTGAACTTTCTACCTTTCTAAGAGAAGATTTTTTAAAAATCCTGGTCTTTTTAAAAATCATACTTGAGAGACTCAAAAAGGTAATATCCATTGAAACATTGGGAGATGACTTTATGGGAGAAGATTGTGATAAATTGCCTGATGGAGTCCTGCATTCTCTCATCCAAAATGGAAACACTGGCTTTTAGAAAATAGCAAACAGAGACATCTAATTCTGCTACTTGTTTTCTTAAATGGTTTTCAGGTCAAGAGATGTTTTTATAATCATATGTCTATGATCAGAGATTTCTGGACAGCCTCCAAATCAAAATATCAGTGAAGGAGAGAAGCTTGAGATGGAAAACTGATTTATTCATTCATAGTCAATAAAGTAAGCATGCAGTAGCTGAATTGTAAATAGCCCTGCAAAATGAGATTTATAAGACATAATATTGGAAGACAGGTTTATCCCAGTTGAAAGTGCTTTGCAGCTAAAGGACTTTTCAGTGGTATTTATAAGATGAGACTCATACAAGATGAACACAAAGATCCTAATGGAATCAGGCTCGCAAGATTTGCCAGACTTGCATCTTCAAGATGCTTAGTCAAAATATTTTCTGAAGATGTTACAGAGAAAGAAGAAAAGCCAGCCACTGCAGGGGCATTGACTGTTTAAAACTTCCCTTTACTCAGGATCATCAGGTTTATAAATCAAAATTATGTGTCCAGTGGGGAAATGAGAACTAAAACTGTTTCCAAAAGAAAAAAAACGCCAAGTGATTCATTTTGGCCCCAATAATTGAAAATACAGAAATTCCAAATGGTCCTGACTGCTTGGTTTTGTGTTTATTTGTAATATGTGCTTATGTTACAGATTGTATGATCAGGGCTAGGGAAGATGATCCGTTAGCTGCTATAAATCTTTAAAATATTTGGACAAATTCAAATGGAGCTCAGCTTCTGAGTCCCTTCCCTGGCCTCACTTCCTCTTTACATGGGACAGAGACTCTCTTTTGATCATGGCCCTGCAGGCTGCTCTGCTCCTTTATTTAGCAAAGAAAACAGACAGAATGGGACTTTTCAGGGGCTACTAAGGCAAGCTTTTAACTTGAGCCCAAATGGCATTTACGTTTGATGTGCTTGCTTTACTGTGCGGTCATTTGGTCTTTGGCTTGGTGAGTGAGTCATTGCTGTATAATAATTCTTGGGCACTAGTCAGCAAGTTGACTGAGAAATCAAACAATCAGTAGATAATTAGATCATCTGCCCTTGAAGTCTTAGGGCCGTGGAAAAACATCACAGGCCAGAATGAATGTTATAATTTATTTGTGTAGAGGGCAGTGGAGCTTACTCTATGCTATGCAACAATATTTTCTACCAGAGCCCATGCAGACCATGTCAGTGACAGCCAACAAGTAGGCCTCCTGAAAAGACCAGCTTCTCAGGCTACTTCTGTCAGGAGACTGAAGGCTCAATTGAAATATGCTTCAAAAGCTTCATGGTCATTCAGTTAACCATTCAACAAGTCTTATAGGACTATGTGCACAGTGCCAAACATCTGGATAAAAACAGAAAAAAAGACGTAGCTAAACATTATGCCTTTGTTCCTACCCAGGAGCATTTGGGAAGCTTACAAATAATTATTTTCTTTTTTTTCCACCTTGATCTGGATCTTTGGTATTCTATGTGGCATAGTAAATTGAGCATTGGAGCACTGGAATATGAAGTTAGAAAGATCTGAGTTCAAATTCAGCCTTAGATACCTATATGGCCCTGGGGAAATCACTTAACTTTTGTCTGTCTCCGTTTCTTTATCTGTAAAATGAGAAAAATGATAGTAACAGGATTATGGGATTCAGATGAGATAATATCTGTAAATAATATGCAAGTTTTAATATTAATTTTAATATTAATTTTTCTTGTTGTTATTTACTTCTTGTTATTTTCTAGATGTAACCCTTGAGAATACACAGAAGATAGGATATAGTCTTTGATCTTTGAAGGGAGGGTGGGAATAAAGATTAAAAAAATAAGATCACCCACTACCCTTGAGGAGTTTCTACATTAATCTGTGGCACTTCAACCTGGGAGGGAATGACTAGGAAGCCAAACACAGTATCCCTTATTAGGAAGTCTGTAGTCTGATGATTCAGGTTCTTGCAGGGGTAGAAATGATAAAAATACCTCTAGGGGAGAAAGAGCTCATCAGAAGAGAAAATTAAAAAGATAAATGGGGACTATTATCTTATTGCGAAAACCTTTTCTTTGGTATACTCATCTTTTTTAAAAAATCAATATTGACAGAAGGAAAAAAAAGAACTGAGATATTGAATCTATTTTGCAGTGTAGAAAAGGAGAGAAAAAAATATTTTCTGGGAAATCTGAGAAATCAGCTCACTTCAAATTTCTGTGAATTCCCAAAACACTCATTACCTATAGAGGTGCACTGGGAGAGCATTGGTCTTTCTATTGGATTCACTATTATTGAAAGGCTATTAGAGATTAAATGTAAATTATAATAGATTCAATTGGTTTTAAGAATAAGCACAATCCTTTGTATATAATGAATACTCAATAAATAATGGTTAACTCTGTTTTATCCTCTCTTCAAAAAAGATCTGCTTTGTGTCCTTGGGTAAGTCACTTAACTGCCTCAGTTTCCTCAATTGTAAAAAGGGGGGAAAGTTGAACCTATCTTCTAGAACTGGAGAGTCAAATGAGTTAATATTTGTAAAGTCTGTCACACAAAGACTTCCTGACTTCTGACCTGATGCCCTATCCATTGAACCACCTAACTGACTAACAATTTATGTTACAAAGATTTTGTACATAGATATATTGTATATACTTATTTATCTTCCCATAGCAGGGGCTCTGTATTGCTCTGGCATTGCCAAGGCAACCACAGACAGGACTCAAAATTCAATTAATCTAGAAACTTTTTGAAGGGTGAATTAATTAAATGTTTGACCACATAATAACCTTCGGATGATGTTATAAATATCCAATTGGTCCTTGGCAGAAAAAAGTTTCCCTAACAATGATGTATAGACTATAAACTTATTGTAGCAAAGACTGTTTCAGTTTTGTCTTTGTATTTCCCGATTGAATATCTCCCATGCCATAATTACTAACACATAATCAATTAATCAACAACCATTTATTAAGGACCTATTATGTACCAGGAACTATGATAGTTTGTTGTTGTTGTTGAGTCAGTTCAGTCAACTCTTCCTGACTCCATCTGGGATTTTCTTCGCAAAGAACGATTGCCTATTTTTTGCTCCAACTCATTTTATAGATGAGGAAACTCAGGCAAATAAGGCTAAATGACCTTCCTAGAGTCACACAGTTAGCAGATGTTTGGGATCAGATTTGAAATCATTAGGACGAATTGTTTTTGATTTTGTTTTGTTTTTTTAATTTCAAGCCCAGTGCTCTATCCACTCTACCACTTATCTGGGGAATAGGCACCGGGGTTAAAAAAGACATTAAAAGAAATAGTCCCCGCCCTCAAGAAGTTTATGTTCTCTTGATGTTCAGATAGGTAATCACAAGTTATATATAAAATGAATACTATATAATGAGTGAGACTTTGCTTCTTGGGAGAGGTCAAGAAATGTCTCATTGGAGGTGGTTCCTAAGTTGACTGTCAGTGTGGTCAATTGATAGGAAGGTGAAAGAGATGTTTACAGGAGAGAGTGATAAATTATAGCCTTTCCTCTCCTCCAAAACATTTATCACAGCTGTGCCTGACCCTATTACTTCCCCACATAGGTGTGTTTCTGTGATAATTCAATGCAGTATATTTACTGTATCTTCTCTGGTCAAGATAATTTCAGGTTTTGGACATCTAGGGTCAAAAATGAAATTACCACTCTCAGAGAGATTGTTATCATTACTACTATTACTATTTTAAGAAATAACCTTTATTACTAGTAATACTATTTATAGCAAAAGCCTTTTCTGAAATAATTACTGCCTCTATTTCTACAGCTATACCTAGATGGTAGCTAGAATTGGCTTAGTCATGGAAACTGATGATGATGTTAGAATGATTCTGCAATTGTCAGGTTGATTGGACCAAAAATGGCATAAATCCCCCTTCATACTGCTCTAGGTACTTAAAAAACTTTTTTTCCAATGTTAATATCTTTGGAAGAGTAAGTTTAGGTTTAATCTTGGGCTAAGTTATAAATGGTTAAGGGCAAATCTAAAGAACGAAAAGAATGACTCTACCTGAAATGTGGAATAAAGAGGTAAGGGAGGGGACAGTGAGGTGGTACAGTTGATAGAGCACAGGCCCTGGAGTCAGGAGAACCCAAGTTCAAATATGTAATACTTAGCTGTGTGACCTTGGGCAAGTCACCTAACCCCACTTCTTTGCAGAAATTAAAAGAAAGAGGTGGGGGAGGCAAGAAAATGGTAAAGATGGTAGGAAACCAATGCTACAAAATTCAAACTTTTCCCACCTTAAATTTTTAGTCACAGTCAGTGTGATTAATTTTTCTTTCTAATGCAGATCTTTTTTTTGAAGAGAGGATAAAACAGAGTTAAACATTATTTATTGAGTATTGATTATATACAAAGGATTGTGCTTATTCTTAAAACCAATTGAATCTATTATAATTTACATTTAATCTCTAATAGCCTTTCAATAATAGTGAATCCAATAGAAAGACCAATGCTCTCCCAGTGCACCTCTATAGGTAATGAGTGTTTTGGGAATTCACAGAAATTTAAAGTGAGCTGATTTCTCAGATTTTCCAGAAAATATTTTTTCTCAGACAATAGCTTTGTGTCCTTGGGTAAGTCACTTAACTGCCTCAGTTTCCTCAATTGTAAAAAGGGGGGAAAAGTTCAACCTATCTTCTAGAACTGGAGAGTCAAATGAGATAATATTTGTAAAGTCTGTCACACAGTAGGTGCTTGTTTGCTTTCCTTCCATAAATACAAAGCATATATTAGATGCCTTAAACATGGTTGTTAACCAACTGTGGTAGTGATGCAATTTGTGGCAGGTAGGTTTTATTCTGAGCCTCAAGTAATTTTTACATGCCTTGCCTCTTTTCTCCCTTTAGCAACAATAACAATAACAACACAAGAATAAACAATGTATTTGTACCTCTTACCCCCCCCAACCCTCCATGTGATTTCCTGAAACATGACTGTGGTTTATGAGTCCTCCAGCTGGGCCTGTAGTCCTACTGTAATATAGATTAGATAGCATTCCTTTTTTTAGAACTGCTTGAATCAAGTGCAACTTCCTTCTTTAATAGCCTGGGACTATGCAAGTCACAGTTTCAGCTTTTTAATTTATTAGCCAGTAAATTACTATTGGGGAGACTAGATTCACTGTTGGATATTTTCCACTTTGGGGGCCATAGAAGTCAAGCAGAGGGATGGAGGTGGGGGGGTGGTCCAACAGTCAGGCATTTGGTATTTGACTCATCCTTTAGGTAGTATTATACATGTGCTCACAAAAAGGGTAAGTAGTGAAAGATCATTTTCTGCATAAATAAATCAAAGTTTTTTTAAGTAAATATAATTTTCTGCTACTAGAATTTTGGATGTCATAAAATTAACCATTTGAATATGAATCAAATTACTTCTAGTAATAAAAGGGGGGAAATGAGGTGACATTGAGGAATAAAACTTTCAAAAATAAAAAATCTAATATTTTGTTTTCTTTTCATTTGTTATTTTTTTAAGATATTATTTATTTTGAGTTTTACAATTTTCCCCTTAATCTTTCTACCCCACCACCACCACCACAGAGGGCAGTCTGTTAGTAAGATAACAGTTTTTTCCCCCTAAATTAAAGGTAATAGTCTTTGGTCTTTGTTAAAACCACACAATTCTTTCTCTGGATACATATGATATTCTCCATCGCAGATAGCCCAAAATTGTCCCTGATTGTTGCACTGATGGAATGAATAAGTCCATCAAGGTTGGTCATCACCCCTATGTTGCTATTAGGGTGTACAATGTTTTTCTGGTTCTGCTCATCTAGCTTAGCATCAGTTCATGAAAATCCTTCCAGGCTTCCCTGAATTCCCATCCCTCCTGGTTTCTAATAGAACAACAGTGTTCCATGACATACATATACCACAGTTTGTTAAACCATTCCCCAATTGAAGGACAGTCACTTAATTTCTAATTCTTTGCCACCACAAACAGGGCTGCTATGAATATTTTTGTACAAGTGATGTTTTTATGCTTTTCCATAATCTCTTCAGAGTATAAACCCAGTTGTGGTATTGCTGGATCAAAGGGTATGCACATTTTTATTGTCCTTTGAGCCTAATTCCAAATTTCTCTCCAGAAAGGTTGGATGAGATCACAGCTCCACCAGTAATTCATTAGTGTCCCAGATTTCCCACATCCCTTCCAACATTGATCATTGTCCATTCTGGTAATATTGGCCGGTCTGAGCAATATGAGGTGATATCTCAGAGATGCTATAATTTGCATTTCTCTAATAAGTAATGATTTAGAGCAATTTTTCATATGACTATAGATTGCTTTGATCTCCTCATCTGTAAATTGCCTTTGCATATCCTTTGACCATTTATTAATTGGGGAATGGCTTTTTTTGGAAAATTTTATTCAGTTCTCTGTATATTTTAGAAATGAGTCCTTTGTCAGAAATGCTAGTTGTAAAAATTGTTTCCCAAGTTACTACATTTCTTTTGATCTTGGTTACAATGGTTTTTATCTGTCCAAAAGTTTTTTGATTTCATGTAATCAAAAGTTTCTAGTTTGTTTTTAATGATGTTCTCCATCTCTTCCTTGGTTATAAACTGCTTCCCTTTCCATAGATCTGACAGGTAAACTACTCCTTGATCTTCTACTTTGCTTATAATATTGCTTTTTTATGTCTAAATCCTGTATCCATTTGTTCTTATCCTAGTATAGGGTGTGAGGTGTTGGTATAATCTGTTTCTTCCATATTAAATTCCAATTTTCCCAACAGTTTTTATCAAAGAGAAATTTTTTATCCCAATAGCTGGACCCTTTGGGTTTATCAAACATCAGATTGTCATATTCATTTCCTCCTATTGCACCTAATCTATTCCCCTGATCCACCACTCTATTTCTTAGCCAATACCAGACAGTTTTGATGACTGATGCTTTATAGTATAATTTTAGATCTGGTAAGGCTAAGCTACCTTCTTTTGCACTTTTTTCATTGAATCCCTGGAAATTCCTGACTTTTTATTTCTCCATATGAATTTACTTACAACTTTTTCTAACTCCTTAAAGTAAATTTTTGGAATTTTGATTGGTAGGACACTAAATAAGTAGTTTAGTTTTGGTAGAATTGTCATTTTTATTATATTAGCTCGGCCTATCCATGAGCATTTGATGCTTGCCCAGTTATTTAAATCTGATTTTATTTGTGTGAGAAGGGTTTTATAATTGTTTTCAAAAAGGTTTTGAGTTTGCCTTGGCAGATAGAATCCCAGATATTTTATATTGTCTGAGGTTTCTTTGAATGGGATTTTTCTTTCTGGCTCTTTCTGTTGTATCTTACCAGTCATGTATAGAAATGTTGAGGATTTATGAGGGTTTATTTTATATCCTGCAACTTTGCTAAAGTTGCTAATTATTTCTAGTAGTTCTTTAGATGATTTTTTTGTATTCTCTAGGTATACCATCATGTCATCTGCAAAGAGTGAGAGTTTTGTCTCTTCCTTCCTAATTCTAATTCCTTCAATTTCTTTTTCTTCTCTAATTGCTGAAGCTAACATTTCTAATACAGTATTGAATAGTAGTGGTGATAATGAGCATCCTTGTTTCACCCCTGATCTTATTGAGAATGCCTCTAGCCTCTCCCCATTGCATATAATGCGTGTTGATAGTTTTAGATAGATACTGCTTATTATTCTAAGGAACAATCCATTTATTCCTATACTCTTTAATGTTTTTAGTAGGAACAGGTGCTGTATTTTGTCAAAAGCTTTAAAAATCTAACATTCTTGAAATAAAATGCTTATTAGATTTGTCTGCCTTCATTTGTTTCAATTCTATTCTTTCATTAGACTGCTCTTTGTGCACTTAGACTGTCTTTTGCTTTACTTCCTATCAGTGCTTTGAAAAGTGACTGGTGCTTAATATTAGCTTGCTCATTGATTGAATGCGTTTATCTTTGGCTAGCAGAGAAAAACAATTATCAAATTTTTTAACTTGGTTTCTCTTGATACTTCAAAGGGATAGCTGCTAAGTTAAAGTTGCTTAGAGATAAACTTAAGTTTTCTAATAGAAAATTGTGAAAATGCAAATGAAGCTACATTTAAGAAAGCTTAGATTCAAATTCTGCTTTGTATAGCTGGGTGATTCTGGGTTATAACCTCTCTCTGCTTCCATTTCCTCTCCTGTAAATGAAGATGGACAGTTAGGTGACTTAGTGGATAGAGGATTGGAACTGGAGTTAAGAAGACCAGAGTTAAAATTCACCCTCAGACACTTATTAGTTGTATGACTCTAGGCAAGTCACTTAATCCTGTAGCCTCCGTTTCTTCATCTGTAAAATAATGTAGAGAAGGAAATGACAAATCACTCCAGTGTCTTTGCCATTAAAAGACCAAATATGTCACAAAGAGCTTGACATGACTGAAAGGCTGAACAACAACAAACATGAAAAATACTGAATTAGAAGGTCTCCAATGTCCTTCTCTCTCAAAATATGCGATTCTATTATTTCTTTCTATTCTAAGAAGTTATGAGAATAGACATGTGAAAAGAAATACAATAATAAGTGTGTTAATCATTCTTCTTTTCTTTGGAAAGCATTGGGCATTTGGATAAATAAACTTGCTGACACACCTTAGGCATCACATGTGCTCAATTGCACCATTATATCTTTTCCTATTAGTTATTAACCTCCTCAAGATCATAAACTTTCATATCCTCCTGTGGTACTTATTACAGGATATTCTCTAAACTTTGTGGATTCTCTGCCTATACACTGCATAGATTTTCTCTTTGAAGTTAAGAAATGGGTTTTTTTTTTTTGCTCCAGACTCCAATATTTTCTTACCAAGAATTTACTACTAGAATGGGTACCAAGGGAAAAATTGTGGGAGGGTGCCACTGTCTTTCTTGAAATGAACTGCAAAAGATAGATATGTATTTCAAATATGCTTAACTTGCTGAAACTAATAATTGCAGATGTTATTCATGAATTCATCTAATCTTATTTGTAATTAATGATACTCTCATGTGAAATTTCTATATTTCTTTAGTTTAAGATTAGCAGTTTGATTTAGTGCTTTCTTAAATCATCTTGTTCGAGGTTGTGAGGGACATCCCCTTTCTTCCAGGATTTGAGGGAAAAGCCCATGTTCTCTCCATTCATGTCATTGGTGACTCCATAGACTTTACTGTATCTATCCAAGTTTTTGTCTTTCTAGAAAAAGTATTTAACTGTCTTCTTGAGAAAGTCCCTTAGAACTTGGAGGAAAATGAGTTTTGGGTGATCATAAATTCTTGACCAAAGCCAAGAAGCCAATGATTCAATAGTATAGAAGCCTTCTACTGATGTTGGGCATTTACGTCTGGTTTTAGTTAGGCTTAGAATCTTGAATTTCCTATAGCAGGGGTGGGAGGGGGAAGTTTTTAATTAGTGAAAAAAAAGCACCTGGGATTAACCTTGCTGGCTACGAAACTATCATTGCACATCAAGAGATTCTCCAGTGCAATGTATAGTTAATAACACTTTGTTAGTCTGAGAGAGAAAGAAATGCAAAAGATACCCAAGCATGATTATCTGGAATGATTGGGAATTGCTCTCTAATGGAAAATCCAAATCCCCCAATTAATCCCTAAATCTTGTTCATTTCTTTTTTTTAGGTTTTTGCAAGGCAAATGGGGTTAATTGGCTTGCCCAAGGCCACACAGCTAGGTAATTATTAAATGTCTGAGACTGGATTTAACCCAGGTACTCCTGATTCCAGGGCCGGTGCTTTATCCACTGCACCACCTAGCCACCCCAATCTTGTTTATTTCAAAACTTAAAATTTCCTATTTCACTGCACATTATTTCCTTATGCTGCAAACAATAGTAGAGGGGTAGAAAAACTGCTAGCAATAATAAAAATAGTTAAATGAGGTACTGAAACCTTATAGGACACTACTAAGCTATGAAAGTAATAAAAGGGCACAAAAGTCAGAAATTAAGCCAGGTATCCCACCTCCCTGACTTTGATGTAACCAGAGATTTATTCTAAAATAAAATCTAAAGTCAAGAAATAGAATGGAAAAATGAACAAAAATAAAAAATAAAGTGACCACAAAAAAAACTACTATAGTGATAGTGAAGCACAGGACATAAACTCAGAAGACAATGGTTTGAAATCATTTACAAGAAAATTCTCAAAAATAATTCAGAAGGGATACAAATCTACCATAAATTCATAGAAAAGCTGAAACAGAAATAAGAGAAAAAAATTAAAAGATCAAATAAGAGTAGTAGAAGAAAAATTCAGAAAAGAATTGAGAACAATGTAAGGAATTATGAGAAGAGAATTATATCTTGGAAAAAGAGGTATAAAATATTGAGGAAAATAATTATTTAAAAAGCAAAATTAGATAAATGGTAAACAAGAGGTACAAAACCTCAATGAAGAAAAAAGCTCCTTAAAATTAGATATGGTCAAGTGCAATTTAACAATTCCAAGAGAAAACGAAGTCCAATAATGGAAAAAGTAGAAGAAAATAATGAAATATAACTTAGGAAAAACAATTGACCTGTGAACAGATTGAGGAGAGATAAATGAAGAATTATTAGATTATATGAAAGCTATGATTTTTAAAAAATTCTAGACATCATACTTCAAGAAATTAAAATAGAAAATTGTCCAAGTACCATAGAACCAGAGAGCAAATTAGAAACAGAAAGAATCCACTGATCACTTCCTAAAAGAAATTCCCAATTGAAAATTCCCAGGAATATTATAATCAAATCCCAGAGTTCCCTAGTCAAGGATAAAATACTGTAAATAGTAAGAAAGAAACAATTTACAAGCTATGGAATAATAGTTAGAGTCACCAAAATTTAGCAGCTACCACTATAAAGAATCAGAGGTTATGGAATATGATATTTGCAAGGCAAGTGTCTAGGATAACAACCAAGAATAACCTCCCCAGCAAAACTGAGTTGTAATCCTACAGGGGGGAGAAGAAGGGGAAATTGATATTTAATGAAACAGAATACTTTCAAGAATTCTTGATTGGAAAGATCAGAATTAAATAGAAAATTTGACATTTAAACAGATGACTGAAGAGAAGCATAAAAAGTGAATCCGAATTAAAAGTCATAAGGAACTTATTAAGATTAAAATATTTTCATTCTTATATAGGAAGATGACACATATAACTGTTCAGAATCTGAGGAGCACTACACTCACTTTTTTAAAGTTAATCCTTAATCCTAATTTCTCATACCAAAAACAACTAACCTGTAAACATGCTTAACACAAGTGTGTTAGTATAATATTAACCTAATTGTTCACCTCTGAGGGGAGGGGGGTGAGAAAGGAGGGTGGAAGGAAATTTTGCAACTTAGGAATATGCATAGGCATATAGAGGAATGTAAAAGAAAACTTTTGTAATATGAATTTGGGAAAGTAAAACATCAATAAAAAAGAAAAAACGGGGAAAAAGAACTTGAAGTAATGTAGTTATAACATAGTCCTGGACTTCTTTTTTTCTTTACTATTAAAGTGCTTTATTAAATTTAATGTAAGCCAAAAAAAAGAGAAATTCATCTTACTTGACAGGGGGAAAGCAGAAGAAGGGACTGAAAATAAAGGATCAATGAGGAGAGTAAATTACGGAAGACTGTGATGAGAAGCAAAACTGAGGACAGGGTTAAAAAAATGTGAATGGGATGGACCAACCATAAAATGGGAGAAAATAGCAAATAGAAACCAGAATCTAATGATATATTGTTTATAAGAGACACATTTGAAACAGAAAAACAACATGGAATTGGGGTAGGATCTTATTATACTTCAACAGAAGGAAAAAACAATCAGGCTAGCAACAAAGCAAAAACAAAAAAAAATAGATCTGCTTAAAACTGATATTCAGGAAAATTAATTTTGCTAAAAGATACCATACCCAATGAATTCTATCAATTCCAAACATATATGAATCAAATGGCATAACATCTAAATTCTTTTTTAATAAAGATTTTATTTATTTTGAGTTTACAATTTTCCCCCAATCTTACTTTCCTCCACCCACCCCCCACAGAAAGCAATTTGTCAGTCTTTATATTATTTCCATGTTGTACATTGATCCAAATTGAGTATGATAAGAGAGAAATCATATCCTTAAAGAAGAAACAAAAAGTATAAGAGATTACAAGATCAGACAATAAGATAGCAGGTTTTTTTTTCTCTAAATTAAAGGGAATAGTCCTTGAACTTTGTTCAAACTCCACGGTTCTTTATCTGGATACACATGGTATTCTCCATTGCAGAATTGTCCCTGACTGTTGCACTGATGAAAAAAGAGTATCCATCAAGGTGAATCATCACCCCCATTTTGCTGTTAGGATGTACAGTGTTTTTCTGGTTCTGCTCATCTCACTCAGCATCAATTCATGCAAATCCCTCCAGGCTTCCCTGAATTCCCGCACCTCCTGGTTTCTAATAGAACGATAGTGTTCCATGACATACATATACCACAATTTGCTAAACCATTCCTCAATTGAAGTACATTTACTTGATTTCCAATTCTTTGCCACCACAAACAGGGCTGCTATCAATATTTTTGTACTAGTGATGTTTTTACCCTTTTTCATCATCTCTTCAGGGTATAGACCCAATAGTGGTATTGCTGGGTCAAAGGGTATGCACATTTTTGTTGCCCTTTGGGCGTAGTTCCAAATTTCCCTCCAGAAAGGTTGGATGAGTTCACAGCTCCACCAACAATGTAATAATGTCCCAGATTTCCCACAACCCTTCCAACAATTATTGTTATCCTTTTTGGTCATAGTGGCCAGTATGAGAGGTGTGAGGTAGCACCTCAGAGAAGCTTTAATTTGCATTTCTCTAATAAGTAATGATTTAGAGCAATTTTTCACTTGACTATGAATTGCTTTGATCTCCTCATCTGTAAGTTGCCTTTGCATATCCTTTGACCATTTGTCAACTGGGGAATGACTTTTTGTTTTAAAATATGGCTCAGTTCTCTGTATATTTTAGAAATTAGTTCTTTGTCAGAAAGATTAGTTGTAAAGACTGGTTCCCAAGTTACTACATTTCTTTTGATCTTGGTTGCAGTGGTTTTATCTATGCAAAAGCTTTTTAATTTAATGTAATGGAAATCATCTAGTTTGGTTTTTTAATGATGTTCTCCATCTCTTCCTTTGTTATAAACTGCTTCCCTTTTCAGAGATCTGAAAGGTAAACTAGTCCTTGATCTTCTAATTTGCTTATAGTATTGTTTTTTTATGTCTAAATCCTGTATCCATTTGCATGTTATCTTTGAATAGGGTGTGAGGTGTTGGTCTAATCTAAATGTCTTCCATACTAACTTCCAGTTTTCCCAGAAGTTTTTATCAAAGAGAGAGCTTTTATCACAATAGCTGGACTTTTTGTGTTTATCAAACAGTAGATTATAATCATTTCCTACTATTGCATCTAGTCTATTCCATTGGTCCACCACTCTATTTCTCAACCAATACTAGACAGTTTTGATGACTGATGCTTTATAATATAATTTTAGATTGAGTAGGGCTAAGCCCCCTTCTTTTTGCACTTTTTTCATTCTTGGCTTTTTATTTCTCCATATGAATTTGCTTACAATTATTTTTAATTCCTTAAAGTAATTTTTTTGTAATTTTGATTGGTATGGCACTAAACAGGTAGTTTAGTTTTGGTAGAATTGTCATTTTTATTATATTAGTTCTACGTATCTATGAGCAGTTGATATTTGCCCAGTTATTTAAATCTGATTTAATTTGTGTGAGAAGTGTTTTATAATTGTTTTCACAAAGTTTCTGAGTCTGCCTTGGCAAATAGACTCCCAGGTATTTTATATTGTCTGAGGTTACTTTGAATGGGATTTCTCTTTCTAACTCTTTCTGCTGTATCTTGCTAGTAATATATAGAAAAGTGGAGGATTTATGAGAGTTTATTTTATATCCTGCAACTTTGCTACAATTGCTAATTGTCTCCAGTAGTTTTTTGGATGATTTCTTGGGATTCTCTAGGTATACCATCATGTCATCTGCAGAGAGTGAGAGTTTTGTCTCTTCCTTCCCAATTCTAATTCTTTCAATTTCTTTTTCTTCTCTAATTTCTGAAGCTAACATTTCTAATATGATATTGAATAGTAGTGGTGATAATGGGCATCCTTGTTTCACCCCTAATCTTACTGGGAATGCCTCTAGCCTCTCCCCATTGAATATAATGCTTGTTGATGGTTTCATATAGATACTGCTAATTACTCTAAGGAACAGGCCATTTATACCTACACTCTCTAGTGTTTTTAGTAGGAATGGGTCCTGTAGTTTGTCAAAAGCTTTTTCTGCATCTATTAATATGATCATATAATTTCTGATAGGTTTGTTGCTGATATAATTGATTATATTAACAGTTTTCCTAATATTGAACCCACCCTGCATTTCTGGGATAAATCCCACTTGATCCCAGTAATAACTTGTATTCATTTTGCTAAGATTTTATTTAAGATTTTTACATCTATATTCATCAGGGAGATAGGTCTACAATTTTCTTTCTCTGTTTTAACTCTTCCTGGTTTAGGTATCAGCACCATATTGGTTTCATACAAAGAGTTAGGCAGAATTCCCTCTTTCCCTATTTTTCCAAAAAGTTTATATAGAATTGGAACCAATTGTTCCTTAAATGTTTGGTAGAATTCACTTGTGAATCCATCAGGCCCTGGAGATTTTTTCATGATGGCTTGTTGAATTTCTTTTTTCTGAGATAGGGTTGTTTAGGTATTTAATCTTTTCATTTAACCTGGGAAATTTATGTTTTTGTAAATATTCATCCATTTCACTTAGATTGTCAAATTTATTGGCATAGAGTTGGGCAAAATAATTTCAAATTGTTACTTTAATTTCCTCCCAATTGGTTGTGAGCTCACCTTTATCATTTATGATACTAGCAATTTGGTTTTCTTCTTTCTGTTTTTATTCAAATTGGCCAGAGGCTTATCAATTTTATTGTTTTTTTTTCATAAAATGAACTTTTGGTTTTATTCATTAATTCAATAGTTTTTTTGCTTTTGATTATATTAATTTCTCCTTTAATTTTTAGAATTTCTAATTTGGTATTTGATTGGGGACTTTCAATTTGTTCTTTCTGTAATTTTTAGTTGCATATTTAGTTCATTGATTTGCTCTTTCTCTAATTTATTCATGTAGACATTTAAAGATATATAACAAATCCCCCTGATAGCTGCTTTGAGTGAATCCCCTAGGTTTTAGTATGTTTTTCATTATTGTCATTATATAGGTTAAAATAATTAATTCTTTCAATAATTTGTTTTTTTTTTATACACTCATTCTTTAAAATGAGATTATTCAGTTGCCGATTGGTTCTGGCTCTATATACCTGGCTCAGTATTGCATATGACTTTTATTGCATTGTGATCTGAGAAAGATGTATTCACTATTTCTTCATTTCTGCAGTTGATCATTAGGTTTTTATGCCCTAGTACATGGTCAATTTTTATATAAGTGCCATGTACTGCTGAGGAAAAGGTATATTCCTTTCTATCCCTATTCAATTTCCTCCATAAGTCTACTATATCTAGTTTTTCTAACAATCTATTTATCTCCTTAACTTCTTTCTTGTTTATTTTATGATTTGATTTATCTAAATCTGAGAGCTGGAGGTTGAGGTCTCCCACTATTAGAGTTTTGCTGTCTATGTCTTCCTGTAATTCTTTCAGCTTCTCCTCCAAGAATCTGGATGTTCTCCCATTGGGTGCATATATATTCAGTATTGAAATCACTTTATTGTTTATAGTACCTTTTAGGAGAATATAGTTTCCTTCCTTATCTCTTTTAACCCTATTTTTTGCAGCTGCTTTGTCTGAGATAAGGATTGCTACCCCTGGTTTTTTGTTTCACTTTTACCTTTACTCTATACGTATCTCTCTGCTTCAGATGAATTTCTTGTAAGCAGCATATTGTAGGATGCTGGTTTTTAATCTACTCTTCTATTCACTTATATTTTAAGGGAGAGTTCAACCCATTCACATTCAAAGTTATAATTACTAATTCTTTATTGTCCTCCATGTTATCTTCCCTCCATTTGTATTTTCCTCTTCCACCTCTTTATTACTATTCCTCAGTATTTTTTTTCTGAATACCAGCCCCTTCAGCGTGTTTGCCCTCCTATATCTAACCCTCCCCTTTTTTCCCCTTTCCCTTTTCCCCTTTTCCCTTCCCTTCCTTTTGTTAGTTCCCCTTTGTTCCCCTCCCCTCCTTTTATCCATCCCCCTCCCCTTTCCCCCTTTTAATACCTGAAAGTTTAGATGTTTTTTAAGTTAACTTAGTATGTGTGTAAGTAGACTTTAAACCAAGTCTGATAAGAAGAAGATTTAGGTGTTTCTCATCTCCTACCTTCTTCCCCTCTACTACCATAGGCATTTTGTAACTCTTAGTGTAATGAGATTTACCCCATTCAATCCCCACCCTTCTCCTGCCTCCTTCCTGTCCCCATAGAAAATTCTGAGTATCCGTCACTTCTAGCTAAGTACATTCTATCTAATAGAGTTACATTTCTTGAGGGTTATTAGATTCTTTCCCCCAAGTAGAGTTATAGCCAGTTTCATCCCATTGGATAGCAGTCTCATAGATAAGTCATGAGTGTCCATCACTTCTGTTTAGGTATATTCTCTCTGTTAGAGTTACAATTCTCAAGAGTTATGACAATCATTTCCCCCATGCTGGAATGTAGCCAGTTTCAACTTATTGGATAGCAGTTTTTTTCTTTACTCCACCTCCCTTTTTTTTAACCTTTTCATGTGTCTCTTGCACATCCTATTTGATGTCCAAATTTTCCATTTAGCTCTGGTCTTTTCATCAGGAATTTTTGGAATTCTTCCATTTCGTTAAATGTCCATCTTTTCCCCTGTAAAAGAAGGCTCAGCTTTGCAGGATAGTGGATTCCTGGCTGCATTCCAAGCTCCCTTGCTCTTCAGAATATCTCATTCCAGGCCCTTTGATCCCTTAATGTTGATGCAGCCAGGTCCTTCTTAATCCTTACTGTGGTTCCTTGATAGTTAAATTGTTTCTTTCTGGCTGCTTGAAGGATTTTCTCTTTTATCTGATAGTTCTGGAATTTGCTCAAAACATTCCTTGGTGTTTTCATTTTAGAATCTCTTTCTGGAGGGGATCGATGATCTTTCACTAACTACTTTGCACTCTGGTTCCATGATATCAGGGCAATTTTCCATCACTAGATCCTGTAATATTATGTCCAGGCTTTTTTACTCTTCAACGTTTTCAGGAAGTCCAATAATTGTCAGGTTTCTCCTCCTCAGCAGTGATTTTGCTGATGAGGTTTTTTACATTTTCTTGTATTTTTTCTATTTTTTGATTTCGTTTAACAGGCTCTTGCTGTCTCATGAAGTCATTAGTTTCCACAGACTCCATTCTTTCTTTTAAAGAGGAGTTTTCTTCATTTACCTTTTGCAACTCCTTTTCCAGTTGGTCGATTCTACTTTTGAAAGAGCTTTCCATTTGACCAATTGAGGTTTTGGGAGAATTATTTTCTTTTTGCATTTGCCCAATTGAGGATCTGAGAGAATTATTCTCATTTTGTATTTGTCCAATTGTGGATCTGAGAGATTTATTCTCATTTTGTATTTGACCAATTGTATTTTCCAATGATTTGTTTTCTTGTTGCAAGGTGTTAATTGTCTCTCCCAAATTTTCCAATTGATTTTTTAAACTACTTTCTTATTTCTTCAAGTAAGTCTTTCTGTGCTGGAGACCAGATCATATTCTCCTCAGAGGTTCCAGGTCTCTCTGAGTTAGGGTCTTTTCCTTCCGAGAATTTTTCTATGGATACACCTTTCTGCTGACCTTTCTTCATTTTGCTAAGACCTTGAGTTGGGGAGGGGCTGGTTCACAGGGGCTTGGGATCCCTAGAGGCTTTACTCACTGAGTGCAGTTTCTCCAGCTGGCCAGTAGGAGGTGCTGGTTGCTTTCTCTGGAGTGTCTGTGACCTTGATTGAGGCCTACTCCCTTAGCCTGAAGGGAGCAATTGAAGCTGTTGAATACTTTTGCCTTCAATCAATGGTGGGCTCTATCCTGGGGTGAGGTCATCCCTTTCCCTATTGTCAGCTGATTTGGTTCTTCTGCTCACACACCTGTGCCTGGGGCAGAAGTAGTCTATAATTGTGTTTGTTCTGGGAAGAGGCCTCAGCCACAATGGAGGCATGGACTCAGAGTTCCTCAGACCCGAGGAGCCCAGGGATGGTGTCTGCAGCTCTCCTGAAAGTGGAGCTCTCCCACCATCCCTGTCAGCAAACTGCAGAGGGTCAGAGCCAAAACCAATACCTCTGCTCCCTAATAGACCCAAGCCCCTGCTATACCTGCCACTGATCAAGCAGGTCCAGCACTCAGGCCCTCAGGCTCCTGGGGCTCCAATCCAGTGCTAATCAGGCTGATCCTCCCTCTGCCCCCGGACTCACACACAGCTGTGGAAGACAAATCCTGAGGTAGATGTTCTTTCTCCTGGCTTTTCTTTCTGGGTTTTGTGGATCAAATTTCTGTTAGGAGGTTTGTTTCATATCATAGATGGGGAAAGATCAGGAGACTTTAGAACTGTGCCTATCTTCTCTCCACCATCTTGGCCAGAAGCAACATCCAAATTCTTAAAGGAAAAAGTTAAATAGGCGGAACTAGCCAGTAAAACTATACTATTGGGATGCTTCAGTTTCCCCTTCTCAGATCTAGATAAATATAACTAAAATATACAAGGAGGAAGTTAAACAGATAAATGAAATTTTAGAAAAGCTAGATATGATAGCTCTCTGGAGAATAGTGAACTGTAATAGAAAGGTCTATACCAATGATACTATGATGTCTTCTCAAAAGTTGAGCATATATTAGGGCATAAAAGTCTCACAAATGAAGAAATGCAGAAATGTTAAATGTACCCTTTTCAAACTATTTGAAAAGAAGGGTATAGATTGGAAATATAGATAAAAAGTAACTGGAATCTAATCTAATCCTAAAGAATGAATGGCTCAAGGAACAAATCATAGAAATAATCAATCATTTATGCCTATATCAATTTAATAAAAGAGAAAGGACAAATCAATGAACTGGGTATGCAATAAATAAAAAAACCTAGAAAAACAAATTAAAATTCTAAATTAAATGCCTAACTAGAAATGTTGAAAACAAGGGCTTTAAGACAGGGTTTACACAAAATATACATCACCCAAATTAACAGTAAAGGAGGGTAAAAGAGATGGGGCCAAGATGGCAGTGTGAAGGCAGGAATTCCTAGAAACTCCCCCACCAAGATTCCAATAGCCATAAAATAATGACTATAAATTTTAGAGGGGCAGAATCCACAGAAAGACTGAGTGATACAATTTCCCAGTCTAAGACAACTTAGAAGTTCCACAGGAAAGGTCTGTTCCACCAGGACCATGGGATGGAAAAAGCTACAGTTCAGCACAGCCTGGCCAGGCACCTGGGTCAGTGGTAGAGAGGGTGATTCCCAGACCTCTTGGTCCAGGGATCATTGGGGACAGCCAGAAGGGGTGGTGAGAGAACTCTGCTACACCAGAGAGAGTGTGGAGTGGAGTGGTGGCCTCAGAGTAGCCCTGTGTCAGTAGAGCCACCCAGCATGTCCAGAACTCCCAGCCCATTAATGGTTAGAGGGTCAGGGGAGACTGCAGAGATCTTTCTGCTCTTCCTGGGGCAGGGCGTAGATGTTTGCCCACCCTCAGATCTGGGTTATGGTCTGGGCCTCCACAACACTCCCATAGCTGAGAGGGGACCATCCTCACAACTCCAGAGCAGAAGGGAGGGTCTGAACACAGGCAAGAGAGCAATCAGAGCCTCTCATAAGACATTGGAGGAATTAAGGTCCCTGTGGATTGTCCCCAAAATCCTCCAAAGCCTTGGAAGTGCAGTAGATCAGCCATAGGCTGAGGAAATAAGCAAACAACAGAAAAAGAAGAATCTGACCATAGAAAATTACTTTGGTCCCATGGAGGATCAAAATACATACTCAGATGATGAAGAAATCAAAGTTTCTGCATCAAAAACTCCAAGAGAAATAGAAAATAGGCTTAGGCTATGAATGAACTAAAAAAGTATTGAAAAGCAATTAAGAGAAGTAGAGGAAAAATTGGGAGGAGAAATGAGAGTGATGTAGAAAAATCATGAAAACCAAGCCAGCAACTTAGTGAAAGAAATACAAAAAAATACTGAATAAAATAACATATTAAAAGCCAGTTTAGGCCAAATGGAAAAAAGCAAAACAAAAGGCAAATGAGGAAAAGAATTCCTCAAAAAGCAGAACTGGCCAACTGGAAAAGGAGACAAAAAACTCTCTGAAGAAAATAACTCCTTCAAATGCAGAATAGAACTAAAGGAAGCCGATGACTTTGTGAGAACTCAGGAAGAAATAAAAGTATAGATAACCCCCCCCCACAAAATTAGAAGAAAATGTGAAATATTTCATTGGAAAAACAACTGATATTGAAAACAGGTCCAGGAGAGATAATTTAAAAATCATTGGGCTGTCTGAAAGTAATGACCAGTAAAAGATTTAGACTTCATTTTCCAAGAAATAATACAGCAAAATTGCCTTGAGATCCTAGAAGCAGAGGATAAAATGGAAATTGAGGGAATTCATCAATCATCTCACTGATCCTAAAAGAAAAACTTCCAAATCTCCCAAGTCAAAGAGAAAATACTAAAAGCTGCCAGAAACAAGCAATTCAACTACCATGACTCTATAGTCAGGATTACATAGGATCTGTCAGCATCTATATTAAGGGCTCTTGGGGCTTGGAATATGATATTCCAGAAGGCAAAAGACCTTGGTTTACACCCAAGAATCAACTACCCAGTAAAACTGAACATCCTCTTTCAGGGAAAACGATGAACTTTCAATGAAACAGGAGATTTTCAAACTTTCCTATTGACACAACCAGAGCTTAACAGAAAGTATGATCTCCTAGTATAGGACTCAGGGAAACCATAGAGGGGGTGGATGAGAAGGACTAACTATGAGGAACTTAATGATGCTGAACTATTTGTATTCCTGTATGAGAAGAAGATATTGATAATTCATAAGAACTTTCTAATCTATAAGAGCAGTTAGAAGGAGCATATACAGACAGGACACAGGAAAGAGATGAATATAATGGTATAATATAGTAAAAAGATGGAGTCAATGGGTGATAAAGAAAAGTACTAGGAGGAAGAGAAAGGAGAGGAAGAAGGGGCTAAGATATTTCACATAAGAGTCAGAGAAAAAGCTTTTACAATGGAATGGAATGGGAGAAGGCAAGGGGGAATGAGTGATCCTTCATTCTCATAAGAAATGGATCAGAGAGGAAATGACATATGCACTTAGTAAGATATCAAAATCTATCTTACCCTAGATAAAAAGGAGAGGAAAGGAATGGGATAAGGGGGAATAGGGAGAGGGAAGGGGGCAGTAAGTGATAGAAGAAATGGAAGATCATGGGAGAGGGTACTCAGATCACAACACAATTCTGAACAGGGTCAGGATGAAAGGAGAGAGAGAGAGAATGGAATAGATGAGAGTGGGGAGGAATAGAGTGGAGGAAAATACAGTTAGTGATAGCAACTATGGGGAAAATATTGAAGCAACTTCTCTAATGGCTATGCTGAGGAAGGCAACTCATCCAAGAGACAGAGCCATTGGACTCTGAGCACAGACTGAAGTATACTTTTTTCCTCTCTCACTATTCTTGAGGATCCTCATCTTTTTTTTTGGGGGGGGAAGGGTGGTTTATGATTACTCTCATAACAAGATTATTATAATAACATAAAATAAATGAACAAAAACTAAAAAAAGCTAGGTTAAGAAACAGTGAATGAAATAAAATTTTTAAATAATCCTATTTTAGAAAAAGATATTGAATAAACTATAAATAAGATCCCAAGGGAAAACAAAACAAAGCAAAACAAAATCAAAAACAAAATCCCAGGACTAGACCAACTTACAAGTGAATTCTACCAAACATTAAAAATACAATTATGTCCAATATTATGTAAACTGATGAGAAAACCTGATAAAATAGTCCTTTGAAATTCCTTTTATGATACAGATATAGTGCTGATACTTAAACCACAAAGAGTGAAACAGAGAAAGAAAACTCTAGACCAATTTCCCTAATAGATATTGATACAATTTAAATAAAATACTAGCAAGATTATAGAAATATGTCATAAATAATCATACTCTATGATCAAGCTAGATTTATTTTAGGAATGCAGTATCAGGAAAATTATCAGCATAATTTCATCATACCAATTACAAAAGCAACAAAAACTAAATATTAGATCAACAATGCAGAAAATTTCTAACAAAACTTACCACCAGTTCTTACATAAACCATTAGAAAGTGCAAGAATAATTTAGCTTTTTAAAAAATGATAAGTAGTATCTTTCTAAAACCAAGATTATGTATTATCTGCAATGGAGATAAACAAGAAATAAGATCAGGGGTGAAACAAGGATGTCCATTATCTTCATTATTATTCAGTATTGTGTTAGAAACACTACCTATAACTGAAACAAGAAAAAAAGAAATAGAAGAATAAACACAGGTAAAAAGAAAACAAGACTCTCACTTTTTACAAATGATATAGTATACTTAGAGAACCCTAGAGAATCAACTAAAAAAGTAGTTTAAACAATTAACAATTTTAGCAAAGTTACAAGACATATAAAAACATATGCAAATTATTAGCACTTCTAAAGATTACCAATAAAACATATCACAAATAACTAGAAAAAGAAGTTAGATTTAAAATAACTGTAGACAGTATATTTGGAGTCTACTTACCAAGACACAGTAAGAACTATTTTTAACACAATTGCAAAATATTGTTCATACAAATAAAAATAAATCCAAAGATCCCAGCTATTGGGGTAAAAACTCACCATTTGATAAAAAAAAATTCTGGAAAAATTGTAAAGTAATCTGACAGTTCCTAGCCATAGGCCAACATCTCATACATATAATAAAAAAAAACTAAAAATGTATGCATAAATTATACATAAAAAGTGATAAAAGCAAATTAGGGGTACCTCCTATCAGATCTATGGATAAATGAATTGTTCATGACTAAAAAGAAATAAAGGGCATCATGGAAGGCAAAACATTGATAATTTAAAAAGCTTTTAGATAAAATCAAATTATAAAGCTAAAATTATAAGCAAAGCAAGAACTGGGAAACAATTTGATAACAAGTTTCTCTGAAAAGAGTCTCTCAAATATATATTGAACTGTGTCAAATTTGTAAAAATAGGAATTATTCATCCATTGATAAATGATCAAAAGTAATGAAAAGGTAGTTTTCAGAAGAAGAAATCAAGGTTATCAATAGTCATATGGAAAAATGTTTCCAATCAATAATAAAGCAATACAATTTTAAAAAGCTCAGATTTATTCCAATTTCTATCAAATTAGCTAAGATGACAGAAAAGGAAAATGATAAATGCTGAAGGAGATGTGAGTAAATAGGCACACTGATGAACTGTTGGTGAATCTTTGAACTAGTCCAACCATCCTGAAGAATGATCTGGAGCTATGGCCAAAGTATATAGCAAAACTACCTCTAGGGGTGTATAGGATATGTTAAAGGAAGATTAATATCTTTGGTGTGAGAGCTGCCAAGTCTTTTTCAGGTCTGTTTTCCACTTTTGATGGATTCACCCATTTCTCACTTGTGCTCCAAGAAGTTGTAGCAAATGCAGACAACACACTATAGTAAACTATTTTGGTAAATGGACCAAACCAGTTAAGTGTTACTGAGAGATCTCAAATCCCCAAACAGAATGGATAGAGAACAATTTGTTCCAAGAAATCATGAAGGGAGCTGAATCAGGTGCTGTGGATTACTTAAGAGCTTGTTAAGATCTATCAAAAAGTTCTCCCCATGCATTGCATCCCAAGCTTCAACAACTATCTTGAATTTTGTCTTGCCACTAGACATAGATAACTTTGGAAGAGAAAGTGAGGTCTGCAATTTCATGTAACTCTGACTCACTTTTTTTTTTTTAGTTTTTGTAAGGCAATGGGGTTAAGTGGCTTGCTCAAGGCCACACAGCTAGGTAATTAATTATGTGTTTGAGGCCGGATTTGAACTCAGGTACTCCTGACTCCAGGGCTGGGGCTCTATCCACTGTGCCACCTAGCCACCCCCAATTCTGACTCACTTAAATCAAAATTATATGACAATAAGAAAAGTGATGAAGCTTCAGATATGGAAACACTGCGGATTGTAGTAAAACCCTACACATAGGTGACCTAAGTCATAGGGCTATCTTCTCATTGGACTGAAATAGCAGTAAGATTTGGCAGCCCCCCTGGGTGTGTGAGTAGCAATTTTGGAAGATTTCATTGCTTATTTCCTGGCACAAAGAAGGGGCTAAAAAAAAGGTGTCCTAAAAATTGTTTGCTTCAGCCAACCCGGATCTGCTTGCCATAGCAGGTGGAGATTCCATGCTGCAGTTGAAACACAAACACACACACACACACACACACACACAAACACACACATACACACACACACAGAGCGAGAGAGAGAGAGAGAGAGAGAGAGAGAAATGTACAAAAACTTTTTTCAAAGATGATTTTTTTCATGATTAGAACTTTCAATATGCACATACTTATGGACTACATGTAATCCAGAGGACTAGACAAACATTTCTGGTTGAGAGAGAAATTAGCATGGGGAGAAGGGGGGAAAGGGAGGTCTCTGAATTATTTATGATAAGCTTCTTGCCCAAATCATCTTTATTAGACTGATCCTTCACCTAGAATTTGGTGAGAGTCAGTGTAGTTTTAGAAAAGGTTGACATAATCAATATGGTCTTATTTCTTAAATATATATTGAAATGTGCCAAATTTGTAAAAATAGGAATCCCTCACCAATTGATAAGTGTGTAAAAGTATTGAAAGGCAGTTTTCAGAAGAAGAAATCAAAGTTATCAAGTCATATAAAATGCTTCCAATCAATAATAAAGAAATATAAAATTTAAAAGTTCCAATTTATTTCAATTTCTAACAATTAACTAAGATGGCAGAAAAGGAAAATGAAGGGAATTCTAGGAGCAGTACAGAGGTCTATATGCAATGTTTCTTTATCTGACCAAGGCCTTTAGTACTATCAGTCATGAGAGCTTGTGGAAAATTATGTCATAATTTGGTTGCCTGGAGAAGTTCCACAATGCTGTAATTCAATTTCATCATAGAATACATGCAGGGGTTCTGGATAATGGATGGGGTTCCTGTTCTTTTTCAGCCACCCATGGAATGAAGCAAGGCTGTGGCCTTGCCCCCCATGCCCCTTTGAGCATGATGTTTTTCATATGTCTTCAATAGGGATGAAAATGGCATCAAGATAAGCTATCACATTGATAATAAATTATTTAACTTGAAAAGGCGACAAACCAAGGCTAAAGAGGGAGGGGAATTGGTGCATGACTTTTTATTCACAAATGGTTGTGCACTCAATGCAACCTTTGAGATCGAGATGCAACAAAATATGGATTGTTTCTCCACTGCTTGGGTTAATTTTGGCCTAATAGAACCAAGAAAATACAAGCTCCTCTACCAGTTCTCTCCACAACTATCCACACATGGAACTATCAGAGCAAACAGAGAAATATTGAATCCTAGGAATAAGTTCACTTACCTTGGCAATATATTTTCTAGAGATGAGATTGACACATGCATTTTCAGAGCTAGCTCAGAATTTGGAAAGCTCCACGAGTGTGAGAGGGAAGAAGTATTAGATTGCCTTCCAAACTGAAGATCTACAAAGCTGTTGTGCTGACCTCATTATTGTATGCTAGACAGTATAGCAATGATATGCCAGGAAACTAAATTGATTCCATTTGAATTATTTTTGAAAGGTTCTGAAGATTACCTGGAAAAAATATCAGGTACCAGACACTGATAACCTTTTTCTAAATAAACTACCAAGCATTCTAACTCTGCATCAGAGAGTACAACTCCAATGTCCCAGGCAGGTTATTTGAATGCCACAGCATAGCGTGCCTGCATCAAACAAGGTACAATGCTTTCTGAGCGAAGCAAAATTGCAGTAGCTCAAAAGAAATGTGAGATTCACAAATTTAGAAACATCTTCACTCCAAATGTTCATGTGGACTATTTGTGCCCAACTTGTGGTAGAGTGTTCTAAGCACATATGGGTTTGATCAGTCACAGTCAAACACACTGTACCTTAACTGCAACATAGTTATGTCATTTTTCTTCTTTTCAATAGCAAAAGATTGAAACCAACCACTACTATACCTATAATACAAGAATGTGAAATAGAAAAATAAAGATATTTATTTATTTATTTTGTGTTTTTTAAAGAAAGAGCTTATTTATTTTGAGTTTTAAAATTTTTCCCCATTCTTGCTTCCCTCTCCCCATCCTCCACAGAACTCAGTCTGTTAGTCTTTACATTGTTTCCATGGTAAACATTGATCTAAGTTGAATGTGATGAAAGAGAAATCATATCCTTAAGAAAGAAAAATAAAGTATAAAAAATAACAAAATTACATAATAAGCTAATGTATCCTCCCCCCCCAAATTGAAGGTAATAGTCTTTGGTCTTTGTTCAAACTCCACCATTCTTTCTCTGGATACAGATGGTATTCTTCATCATAGAGAGCCCAAAGTTGTCCCTGATTGTTTCACTGATGGAATGAGTAAGTCCATCAAGGTTGATCATCACCACCCCCCACGTTACTGTTAGTTACTGTTAGGTTTTACAATGTTTTTCTGGTTCTGGTCATCTCAAGTATCAATACATGCAAATCCTTCCATGCTTCCTTGAATTCCCATCCCATTCTGCCTGGTTTCTAATAGAACAATAGTGTTCCATGACACACATTTGCCACAGTTTGTTAAGCCATTTCCCAATTGGAGGACATTCACTTAATTTCTTAATTTGCCACCACAAACAGGGCTGCTATGAATATTTTTGTACAAGTGATGTTTTTACACTTTTCCATAATCTCTTCAGAGTATAGACCCAGTAGTGATATTGCTGGATCAAAGGGTATGCACATTGTTGTCTTTTGGACATAATTACAAATTGTTCTCCAGAAAGCTGGATGAGTTCACAGCTCCACTGGCAATGCATTAGTGTCCCTGATATCCCACATCCCTTCCAACATTGATAATTATCCATTCTGGTCATATTGGCCAGTCTGAGAGGTAAGAGGTGGTACCTCAGAGATGCTTTAATTTACATTTCTCTAATAAGTAGTGATTTAGAGCAATTTTTCATATGATTGTGGATCACTTTGATTTCCTTATCTGTAAAATGCCTTTGCATATCCTTTGAACATTTGTCAATTGGGTAATGGTTTGGGTTTTTTTTTGAAAATTTGACTCAATTCTTTATATATCTTAGAAATGAGTCCTTTGTCAGAAATGCTAATTGTAAAAATTGTTTCCCAAGTTACTACATTTCTTTTGATCTTGGTTAAAGCTTTGTCTGTTCAAAAGCTTTTTAATTTAATGTAATCAAAAGTATCTAGTTTGTTTTTAATGATGTTCTCCATCTCTTCCTTGGTCAAAAATTCCTTCCCTTTCCATAGATCTGACAGGTAAACTAGTCCTTGATCTTCTAGTTTGCTTACAATATTTTTTATGTCTAAATCCTGTATCCATTTGATCTTATCTTAGTATAGGGAGTGATTTGTTGGTTTAATCCAAGCTTCTTCCATACTAACTTCCAATTTTCCCAACAGTTTTTATCTAAGAGAGTTTTTTTTTACTCTTTGGGTATATCAAAAAGCAGATTACTATAATCATTTCCTGCTATTGCACCTAGTCTATCCCCTGATACTCCACTCTATTTCTTAGCCAATACCAGATAGTTTTGATGACTGAAGCTTTATAATATAATTTTAGATCTGGTAAGGCTAAGCTACCTTATTTTGTACTTTTTTTCATTGAATCCCTAGAAATTCTTGACTTTTTATTTCTCCATATGATTTTTACACACACTTTTTTCTAACTCCTTAAAGTGATTTTTTGGAATTTTGATTGGTAGGGCACTAAACAGGAAATTTAGTTTTGGTAGAATTGTCATTTTTATTATATTAGCTCAGCCTATCCATGAGCAGTTGATGTTTGCATATGATTTTATTTGTGTGAGAAGTGTTTTGTAATTGTTCTCAAAAAGGTTTTGAGTCTTCCTTGTCAGGTAGACTCCCAGATATTTTTTTTATCTGAGGTTATTTTGAATGGGATTTCTCTTTCTAGCTCTTGCTAGTCATATATAGAAATGTCAAGGATTTATGAGGATTTATTTTATATCCTGTGACTTTGCTAAAGTTGCTAATTATATCTAGTAGTTTTTTAGATGATTTTTTGGGGATTCTCTAGGTATACCATCATGTCATCTGCAAAGAGTGAGAGTTTTTCCTCTTCCTTCCCAATTATAATTTCTGAAGCTAACATTTCTAATATAATATGAATAGTAGTGGTGATAATGGGCATCCTTGTTTCACCCCTGAGCTTACTGGGAAAGCCTCTAGGCTATCCCCATTACATACAATGCTTGCTGATGGTTTCAAATAGATACAGCTTATTATTCTAAGGAATAATCCATTTATTCCTAGTGTTTTAGTAGGAATGGGTGCTGTATTTTGTCAAAATCTTTTTCAGCATCTATTGATAGGATCATATGATTTCTTCTTTTTTTTTAGGTTTTTGCAAGGCAAATGGGGTTAAGTGGCTTGCCCAAGGCCATACAACTAGGTAATTATTAAGTGTCTGAGATCAGATTTGAACCCAGGTACTCCTGACTCCAAGGCTGGTGCTTTATCCACTATGCCACCTAGCCACCCCTTGATCATATGATTTCTAATAGGTTTGTTATTGATATAATTAATTATACTTACTGTTTTCCTAGTATTGGACCAACCCTGCATTCCAGGGATAAATCCTACTTGATCATAATGTATTATCCTAGTGAAAACTTCATGTAATAGTTTTGCTAAGATTTTTATTTAAGATTTTTGCATCTATATTCATCAGGGTGTTTGGTCTATAATTTTCTTTCTCTGTTTTAACTCTTCCTGGTTTAGGTATCAGTACAATATTGGTGTCATAGAAAGAGTTAAGAGTTCCATCTTCACCTTTTTTTCCCAAGAAGTTTATATAGAATTCAAAACAATTGTTCCTTAAATGTTTGATAGAATTCATTTGTGAATCCATCTGGCCCTGGAGATTTTTTCTTAGGGAGTTCAATAATGGCTTGTTGAATTTTTTTCTGAGATAGGACTACTTAGGTTTTTAATTTCCTGTTCATTTAGTCTGGGCAACATATATTTTTGTAAATATTCATCCATTTTACTTAGATTGTCAAATTTATTAACATAGATTTGGGCAAAATCATTCCTGAAATACTACTTTAATTTCCTCCTCATTGGTGATGAGGTCATCTTTTTTCATTTATGACCCTATCAATTTGGTTTTCTTCTTTCTCTTTTTTTAATTTAATTGACCAGGGGTTTATCATTTTTATTGGTTTTTTTTCATAAAGCCAGCTCTTGGTTTTATTTATTAGTTCAATAGTTTTCTTGCTTTTTATTGTATTAATTTCTCCTTTAATTTTTAGAATTTCTAATTTGGTATTTAATTGGGGTTTTTTAAATTTGTTCTTTCTCTAATTTTTAGTTGCATATTTAGTTCATTGATTTCCTCTTTCTCTAATTTATTAATGTAAGCATTTAAAGATATAATATATCCCCTGACAGCCGCATTGAGTGTATCCCATAGATTTTGGTATGTTGTTTCATTATTGTCATTATCTAGGATGAAATAATTAATTTATTTTATAATTTGTTGATTGATCCACTCATTCTTTAAAAATGAGGTTATTTAGTTTCCAATTAGTTCTGGGTCTATATCTCCCTGGCCCAAAATTGCATATAATTTGTATTGCATTATGATCTGAGAAATATGTATTCATTATTTCTACCTTTCTGCAATTGATCAATGAATTTTTAATTCCCTAGTACATGGTCAAGTTTTTTGTAAGTGCCATGTACTAGAGGAAAAAAAAGTGTATTCCTTTCTATGCCCATTCAGTTTCCTCCATAGGTCTATCATATCTAAGTTTTCTGACAATCTGTTTACCTCTTTAACTTCCTTCTTCTTTATTTTATGTTTAGATTTATCTAAATCTGAGAGCAGGAGATTGAGGTCTCCCACTAGTACAGTTTTGCTGTCTATGTCTTCCTGTAGCTCTTTCAACTTCTCCTCTAAGAATTTGGATGCTATTCCATTGGGTGCATACAATATTTAGTTTTGAAATTACTTTATTGTCTATGGTATTTTTAAGGAGTATATAGTTTCCTTCCTTATCTCTTTTAATGCTATCTATTTTTGCAACTACTTTTTCTGAGATAAGGACTGATACTCCTGCTTTTTTTCACTTCTGTTGAAGCAAATTATATTTTGCTCCAGCCTTTTACCTTTACTCTATATACATGTGTCTCTCTGCTTCAAATGAGTTTCTTGTAAGCAACATATTGCAGGATTCTGGTTTTTAATCCACTCTGCATTTCACTTATGTTTTAAAGGAGAGTTCATCTCACTCACATTCAAAGTCATAATTACTAATTATTTATTGCCCTCCATACTATCTTCCCTTTGTTTGTATTTTCCCCCTTTTCCCCTTTATCCACATTCCCCAGTATTTTGTTTTTGAATACCACCACCTTCAATGTATTTGCCCTCCTATATCAACCCTCCCCTTTCTTTCCCCTTCTTCCTTCCCTTCTATCTGTTAGTTTCCCTTTATCTCCCTCTCCCTGCCCCCTTCCCTTTTTCTCCTTTTAATGCTTGAAAGGTAAGATAAGTTTCTTAACTTAACTGAGTGTGTGTAAGTTAACTTTAAGCCAATTCTGATGAGGTGGAGATTCAGGTGGCTTTCACCTCCTCCCTTCTTCCCCTCTATTACAGTAGTTCTTTTGTACCACTTAATGTAAAGAGATTTACCCCCATTCAATCTCCTCCATCCTCCCTTTCCTTACTGTTCACCCCTTTTTAAGGAGGTATAGTTTTTAAATCATTCTATCTGACTCACAGAAAATTCATGAGTGTCCATCACTTCTGGATAAGTATATTCTCTCCAATAGAGTTACAATTCTTGAGAGTTATTAGAGTCTTTCTCCCAGGTAGGGATATAGCTAGTTTCATCTTATTAGATAACAGTCTCACGGATAAGTCACAAATGACCATCACTTCTGGCTAAGTTTATTCTCTCTAATAGAATTACAATTTTCAAGAGTTATGAGAATCTTTCTCCCAGGTGGGGGAAATAGACAGTTTCATCTTATTGGATGCCAGTTTTTCTTTCTTTATTTTTTTTTAACCTTTTCATGTGTCTCTTGAGACTCCTGTTTGATGTCCAAATTTTCTATTTAGCTCTTGTCTTTTCATCAGGAAATGCTGGAAGTCTCCCATTTTGTTAGATATCCATCTTTACCCCTGGAAGAGAAGGCTCAGTTTTGCAGGATAGTGAATTCTTGGCTGCATTCCAAGCTCCCTTGCTCTTTGGAATATCTCATTCCAGGCCCTTAGATCCCTTAAGGTTGATGCATTCAAGTCCTACATAATCCTGTGGCTCCTTGGTATTTAAATTGTTTCTTCTGGCTACTTGAAGGATTTTCTCTTTTATCTGATAGTTCTGAAATTTGGCCACAGCATTCCTTGGTGTTTTCATTTAAGGGTCTCTTTCAGGAGGGGATCAACGTATTCTTTCAATAACTATTTTGCCCTCTGTTTCCATGATATCAGGGCAATTTTCCATCATTAAATCTTTTTCTTCTTTATATATTCTCAAGGTCAGTAGTTTTGCTGATGAAGAATTTTACATTTTCTATTTTTTTAGATCTTTTGGTTTTGTTTAACAGAATCCTGTTGTCTCATGAATTCATTAGTTTGCACTGATTCCATTCTTTTCTTTAAAGAAGAATTTTCTTCATTTACCTTTGACAAGTCCTTTTCCAATTAGTCAATTGTATTTTTGTAAGGGTTTTCCATTTGACCAATTGGGGATTATTGCCATTTTGTATTCGTCCAATTGTATTTTCCAAGGATTCATTTTCTTGTTGCCAAGATTGTGGAGAGAAGATAGGCACTCTATTAAGTGCTCCTGGTTCCCCCTCAAAATTAATGTGAAAGAAACCTCTTAACAGAAATTTGATCAACAAAACCCATAAAGAAAACGTAGGAGAAGGACACCTACCAACAAGGTCTGTCTTAGGGGACTCAGGTGAAACGGGAGCAGAGACCAGAGGGCCAGCACAAGGACAGCAGCCTGGGGGAGGGGGGGTTAGCCAGAGGACCAGCAGAGGTTTTGGTGAGTGGTGGGTTCGTGAACCAACTTTAGCCATGGAATCTTTGGTCAGGGCAGGAGAGGAGCTCTGGTGAGCCCCAGTCAACAGGAGGGTGAGTTCCAACACAGAGAGTAACAGAGCATGCCTGGCATGCCTGGCAAATGACCAGCTGGGCACGGGACCTGAGCTCCATACTTTTTGTGGAGCACTCTTCCCAGATCCAATGGTAAATGCCCCCCACCCACTCAGGCTCAGGTCTAGGTAACAGAGTTCACTCAGCTGAAAGGGAGATCAACTACCTCCCCCAGGGCCCAGCCCATTGTTCTAGGTCAATTCAGACCCTGCTGCTCAGGGCTTCAAACACTCCAAAGAGAGCAACCAGAGTCCCCTACTGGCCACCCCTTGGAATTACTAAGCCAAGTGAACAAAGCCTCTAGGGTTTTCAAAAGCCAACCTCTGAGAGCCAGCCCCTCCCCCAATGAAAGATACTTATTTGAACAAAAATATCAATAGCAACTCTTTTATGGTAGCAAAGAATTGTAAACAAAGAGATTTCCCATCAACTGAGGAATCATTGAACAAGTTATGACCTATGAATGTGATGTAATTCTATTGAGATTTAATAAATGCTTATGAGAAAGGTTTCAGCAAAACCCAGGGAAGCCTTAAATGAATTGATGCAGTGTGAAATGAGTAGAACCAGGAGAACAATCTATACAGTAACAGCAACATTGTAAAGATCATCAACTGTGAAAGACTTTGTGACTTTGATAATGTAATATTCTACTATAGTTCCAAGGAACTAATGATGTAAAATACTATTCATTTACAGATTAAAATTTGATGGAATCAGAGTACAGATAGAATATCTTTTCTTATTTTACTATTATTGTCTTTAGAGGAACATTTGTTCAGCATAGTTTTTTTATGTATGATTGGTATCATTTCTTGCTTTCTCAGTCTCTAGAAGAGGGGTTGGAGACAGAGAATTTGAAACTGAAAGTAAAATTTTTAAAATAGCTAGATAGATAAATAAGCACTATATAAAAATGTTCAATATGATTATATAAATTTCATTTTCATGCAATGATAACTCTGCTGATAATTCTCCATCTAGGTAGATTCTCCCATTTTTCCAACTTGATGAAATCTAGTGTTGTAGTATCTTAAAGGTTAAAGTACTCAGGATAGGTCTTCTTATCTTCTTTGGGTTTAATGATCATTTCTATGCAGTTATCTCCTTACACTTGGTTTAATCTCTCTCCTGAGTTCTTTTCTCAAATCACCAATTCTCATGAGGTGGGGAATAGGAGGAAAAGGTATCTAAAACTCAGCATAGCCCAAGCTGAACTCATTATCATTTCCCCTTTAAGTCTATCCCAACTTCCCAATTTTTCTATTTCTGCAGAAAATACCCCTGTATTTCTAGTTGAAAAAGTCTGCAACTTGGGAGCAATCTTTAGCTCTTACCTCTCCAAAAGTTTTTATAAATAATTTGCTAGTCAACTCTACCTTCACATAATTTCTAATATTTACCCCCGTCTTACTATCGACAAAACCATCAGTTGTAGCTCAGATCTTAACATATCTTGTCTGGACAGTTCAATAATTTTCTCATTGGCTTTCTTATTCCATTCCAAATCCATCTGGCATATATTCATTCACGCAACTCAGGAACAGGTCTCACCATGTAATTCCTTTGCTCAAGAGGCATCAATGACTCTTCATTACTGCTAATATTATATACAAGAGATCTAAGATATAAATTCTTATGTTTGGCATTTAAACTTCATAAAGTATGCTCAAATTATATTTATAGTGAATGTACATGAGATTACTCTCCCTTGTGTAGGCTATTTTCAATTAAACCAGATTTCTTACTGTTCCATATACAACATTATCTCTGCAAATTTTGTGTTCTGATGCAGGATACACCTCATTTTGAGAAGCTTCTGATTCCTTACCAGCCTCCTGAGATCCATAGTTTGCTTTAAAGCAAAATTCAAATGTTTTTTTTTAAGAAATGGTTCCTAATCTACCCATTCGTTGATGCTGTCCCTTGGCAATGAAATTACTTTGCATCTATTTGGTTATGAAATCACTTTGCATATATTCATTGAATTATCCTTGTATATGTTATCCTCTTTCTCTCTGTAGAATGTAAACTTTTTGAAGGAAGTCACTGAGGCACTGGTTTTCACCTTGGCATAGTCTCCTTGCCTAGAACAGAACTTGTCAATTAGTAGACACTTGAATTGAAGAGAACTGAATTGAACTGAATCATATCACCTTTTAGGAATTATTTGGAAAAAGGGGAGTGCAATAGAATTTTCTTCTTGGTGTTGATGGGGAGGGAATTCTTGAACTTAAAAAAGTTATCAATTATTTTTATTTTGTTAGTGAAGCCCATTGAGTTCCCTGGATAAGCTAGGAGAAGTACAGGCAGGATGTTTTTCTTCCCAACAGAACAAAGGGTAAACAGCTGGAAAGAACCCAGCCATTCTGTGAAATATCAGATTTTGACTTATTTATACCTACATACTTGAAACAACACTCCAAGAAAGGGGAGTAGCCTATATTGAGACTTTTCTGAATGGTCTGTATATTTGCTTGCTTTGTTATTCCCCTATATCCTATCTTTTGCTCTTCATCTCTTCTTTGGACTAGGAGATCTTATTCCTGAGCCAATTCCTGATTGGTGCTCTGAATACTCATTATTTTCCTTCTACACCCTTGTATCAGATGATAAACTCATTTAATTTATCTGCAATTCAGATCACAAGCTATGATCCATCCTAGATTAACTATCTCTCACTAGAGGTCTCTTTGGCCTGCAAAACCATATAATGAAAATAAACATTCTGAAAGGTGACCTAGCCCTAGCAGGGAAGAAGGGGCGCAGGGGACAGACATGACTGTGATGTATGATGATATTCCTGAAGAAAGTCAAAACCATTTGGAGAGTAGGTTTTGATGAATTGCAGGAAATTGCAGATTTGCAACCGTTCCAGAATTCCCATGGACTCATTGTCATTGGGCGATGATAAGAACTGTAATGAACACACTGAGGAACTGTGGTTATGGCTCAGGCAAAGACTCACTGTGAGTCACCCACTATAGTATTTACCTTTAGGAGAAGTGTTTTAAGAGGGATTTTTAGTTTTTACTTTTTGTTGTGTTGTTGGAAAAACCTCTTATTTATTCATCTATTCTGGCTATCCAGTGAAATCATCTACCACTGCGGCAGGGAAATGAATTATTTTCATAGTCAAGGTAATTCTCTTTCTCCCAGGGAAAAAAAAGTCTTAGGGTATCTTCTTTCCTAATGAATGGGGCAATGCTTTCTCTTTGTGCTTCCCTATTAGTTATTATACAATTCGAAGCTAGGAGGGAACCGAGCATGTTAACCTCCTGAAAAACCAACCAAGGTTGATTTGACTTTTGCAACCATTCAAAGGGTAGAATGTGTTGTTGTGCTGTTAGCAACTAAGACAGGTAGCCAATTTCAGAATCTAAAACCAGAAATCAGGAACCTAGGAACTTCTAGGGATAAATAAGATTGAAAACATAAAACATCAATATATATATATATATATATATATATGTATATATACATATATATATGTATGTATATTTAGGCTTGTATGTGAATGTGGTTTTCTCTTAATCTCAGTACTATTTGACACAAAGAACTTTTCATGGTACTGTGTGGGGTTTTTTTTTAATCACAGAACTTAATTCAAGAGGGTTAAGATACTGAAGTTTTCAAAAGAATCTCTTTATAAAACAGTCATATCAATGACTCACCTAAGACAACTGAGTCAAAGAAAAACTGGAGAGAAAGAGGACATAACATAAAATCTTCCATCTTGGAGGCATTGGAAACACAGGGGCAATCTAACTCCTAGGCTTCCATTTTCCCCCCTCTTTAAATAGACCTGTGTGGGAAGGAAATAAATAACACCAGACGTAATAATGATGTGCATCTGTGGGTGATTTTTGACTTCTAAAACAATTTCACTTTCATTATCTCCTTTTTACCCAGTTCTACTGGGATAGGTAGACCTATTACTGTCCTTAGTTTCTAGATTCATAGACATTAAGGTTCAGAAGAAGAGATCTAAAATTAAGTACACTGTCATCCCATTGTCCCAATAGTTTGTGACAGAACTTGACTAGAAGCTCATAAAAAGCATCCTGGTGTAATTATAATGTGTATACAATGTACTACTTGTACTCTAAAAGATCCGAGTTCAAAGATAACCTTAGATAACTCAATTAAGTTATTTCTCTAGGATTCAGCTTCCTCATCTTAAAATGACTTCTAAAGTCCTTTCTAGACTTAAATCTTTATTCTCTAGCCTAGGAATCTTTCTCTTCTACAAAATATTATCTCCAACTCTATGGTTTACATGACTATGCAAAGGATCTTACTTTGGGGGGGGCTGGAGAGAGTAGGAAGTTGCTTAAATTCCTTGTGAAATTCTTAATATCCTAATCATATCACAAAGCCTTTTTTAAAAATATATTTTTCCAATTCAGATTTAATACTCAATTCAATATATACCTTGTGGTAAAGGGGAAAGAGTACTGGATATCGAGTCAGAGATTTTAGGTTCACATTCTGATTTTGATGCTTATTACTTTTCTGTTCTCTGACAAGACACTTAGCCTCCCTGGGTTTTACTTTTCTTATATGTAAAATTAGGGGGTTGGGTGAGGAGGCGTCTGAGGTCCTTTCCAATTCTTGAATGATCATGTCTTTGCACAACACACCCCTCACAATATAATGTGCAAGTCAAGTCATTATGTATTGGCAACATGATCCTCTTTGAATATGAAGGACAAGTCCAACTGACTTTTGGATACTTAATTTTATTTCATTCTGTTCTGAATGCTATTGCTTCATGGATGTTCATTTTGGCTAGACCTGAAGCTTTTTTAGACTTTGTTTTGGGCAGCTTCACACAGCACATAGGTGTTCAGAGGTGTTGATTTCAATTCCTCCTCTCATCTGGTCATTTCAAAGAGGGGGTTTTAGAGGAATAAACCCAGACATTCCAAAATGATGATTAAATTATCAAAGTCAGGAGGTACTTTAACAAAAACCTATAGCATTTTAATATGGCTAGCTATTTAGGAAGTGGTGACAATGTGCAATGTTCAGAAAGGGGAAGCCTCTGATGTGCTGTGGTAATAATGCAGTTACTTAAAGAACATTTAAGCTACAAATAGTTCTGTGGTTTTTTATTTGGTTCCACTCTGTAGTTTCTCTGAGAACTTTCTCAAAACTTGGCGAATCACTTTCAAATTCCAGGTTCAGTCCAAGCTCCAAAAATCCAGAGCTCCCATGTCCCTCTTTGTGTCTTCAGCAAGGGAGAACTCCACTCCAGAAGGTGATAAGGAAACATGAAGGAATATTGATAGAAGGCTGGGGCGGGGGGGAAGGGCTGTCTCTGAAACTGAAGGAAGGATCCAACTCTTGGCACAGAAAGACAATTAAAAATGGGGAAGTTGCCACAATCAAGTTCTGAGCTCACTTGTCATAACACGTGCTGTGAGTCAAAACCCTGTGGTGGGGTGGGTTGGCCTGCATGGAGAGAAGTTGTTTGTGGGGAAGGTTTGGGAGTGTTTGCCTCAAAATTGAAATTATCACTCTAGAGTTGAAAATGTTGACTGACTCACCATTAAAAGACCCAGCTGGACAGGATTAAAAAAAATATAATTAGGAATGGTTTTTATCCCACTAAAGTATTCAGGTTTGGGGGGGCGGGGAGAGAGGGAGGGGACTCAATGTTCTAAGGCCAGAAGCCCTTGGCACAATTTTTGACTCTCTGAAATGCTTTGGACATAATGATCTCTTGAACTTTTAAAGGGGCCTGAGACCAACCTTGCATGGTAGAACAAGAAAAATGGACATAGCCTCTTTGGAAGTATAACTAAGACTTTGTGGGCCTAGGAGATGATTTGGGAGGAAGGAAAGATAGTTTATTGATTAGGTCTTTTCTTAATAATATCATTTATTACAGTGCCTTCAACTAATATTTATGCATCCTAAATATCCATCTTTAATATTGCCCTCTCTTCTGAGTTGTGGACACCTCCCCACCTCCCCCCGGTATTCAGCAGCTTATTGAGTAACTCTGCATTATGTTCAATTATTTCACTCTCCAAATGTAAAAAAGTTGAGCTCCTTCTGATTGGTTTCTTTATCTCTGTTTTTCTCTGATACTACTGGTGGGACTAAAAGTGTTTCCTTGAAGAAACATGTGGACCATTTGATGCTAAAAGCACTAGGTTCTTTTATTTGCTATGATTAAAAGATATTACTTTACTCGAAGCACTCAAGGATGTGAGGGAGTGAGGAGGTGCACTGGTGGTGAGGACAAAAAAAATGGAAGAGTACTAGGGTCTCTCCTATTGGACTGGGATTGACTTTCCAAAGTTAGGTAGGAGGGCAGAATTTATATCTCCAAATCAGAGTTGGAAAGCATAGGGGGGAGAGAGAGAAGAGAGAGAGAGAGAGAGAGAGAGAGAGAGAGAGAGAGAGAGAGAGAGAGAGAGAGAGAGAGAAATCAAGGATTTCTTCATAGAACCTCTGATTTGATGGTCTTCAGGCTGTCTCAGGCAATGGAAGTCTATGGTGGTCCATGACCCCTGGATCCATGATTCAACATAGGTCATTTGTGTCAATTCAGGTGTTTTTATAAAAGTTCCCATTCATATGGGCCTGATTGGTTTTTCTAAGCTTTAGATCAAAGGGAGGAGATACCAGTCAATCAATTACTCAGTGAATGAGCATTTATTAAATAGCAATTTAATTTATCAAAGCACTGGACCAAGTCTGAGGAATATTTTAACAACCAAAAATGAAATAATCTCTTTCTTCAAGGTACTGGCATTCCATCAAGGAAACACCATATTCATATACAAGTATACATAATATAAACTCTAAGTCATTATTTGGAGATGCCTTGGTATAGGGACTAGAAGGACAGTCTCAGAGTCAGGAAAACCTGGGTTCAGATTGTACCCCAGACAAATACAAACTAAATCATCAGAACCTCAGCTTCCTTATCTTTAAAATGGGGATAACAATTATAGTGGTGTCTACTACAGAAGATTATTATGAGATTCACATGAGAATTTTCAAACTTTAAATGTTATATACACATATCAATTAAACTTTTTAAGCACAAAGCACTGTGCTAAGTGCAGGAGATACAAATAGAACAGGTAAGATAATCCTTTTTTTTCAAGACACTCATATTCTAATTGGGAGAAAGCAGCTAAAAGAAAATTCAATAGCAAAGTGGTAAGGAGGCAGGGATAGATTTGGTGGGCACCAAAGCAAGAGGAAAAGTAATGGAATGGGATACTTCCTGTTCACTCTGTCTCCCATGTTCAAAACTGAAGATTGATGTATGGATGTATGTATAGATTATTGTAGTTTGTCCTTCATTCTCAAAGAGGACAATGCCATCAGGGAGGTGATGCCATGACAAACATGTGAATTGGATATGAGTAAGGGAGAACTGTGATAAGTCACCAGCCTCACTTTCTCCTCGAGAGTCAAGATGACCAGATATGAATGAGGGTAACTGGAGATGGTCCTGGATGTGTGGAGTAATCAGGGTTAAATTACTTGCCCAGGGTAAGCAGCAAGTGTCTGCTTCAGTGAATAGAGCACTAGCCCTAGAGTCAAGAGGATCTGATATATCTTAGAGATCAATAGATATCTATAGATTGAGACAAAGAGAAGGATCCAAGAGATCCTCTCTAGACCTATAGATCTCTCTCTCTCTCTCTCTCTCTCTCTCTCTCTCTCTCTCTCTCTCTCTCTCTCTCTCTCTCTTCTGTAATTACCAAATCCCGTAGCTTTTACCTCTGATAAAGAATCACAAGACTACCAAACTTAAGAGATCAATCAGTCTGATATGCTCAGTTTCTAGATGAGCATACTTAGACCCAGAAAGAAATGACTAAATAACCATATCTAACATTGTCTTCTCTTCTGAACTGTGGACCCCATCTCCCCTAATATTCAACTGTATACAAGGTAACTTTTATGTCCAATCATCATTTCATTGTCCTAATGTAAAGTTGAGCTCCTTCCAACTGGTTTGTTTCTGTCTGACACCACTGAAGAAACTAAAAGTGTTTCTTAGAAGAATCAAGTAGGTCATTTGATGCTGAAAGCAATAGGTTCTTTTATTTGACAAAGATCTACTTAACAGGAGACACTCAAAGGTGTTGAGCGAGGGTCATTGGTGGTGCTCAGTACTCTTCTCCCAGCCAAGCCAGGGCACTGTAGCCCTGGAAGGGAGAAGTCATTAATCATTGGGGGAGGGTCTCTTGTATCTTTCCCCACTACTATATTTCTATTATGATTACCGTACTGACTTTCATTACCACTCACATGGACTATTAACTTCTTAATGAGTCTTTCATACTCCTATCTTCCTTGCATTTTCCCTGGTTCTTGAGAGTCAGATCTAGGATTATTTCTCTTTATCTTCTAGTTTCTCTAGCTTCTTTCAATTCTCAGCTAAAATCCCACCTTCTTCAAGAAGTTAATCTCTTTTCTTTGTTTATTATTTCCAATTTATTTTGCATGTATCTTATTTCTACATAGCTATTTAGATGTTCTCTCTCCCCAGTTGTATGATGAGTTGCTCTCAGCACATAATTTTTTTTCTTTTGCCTTTTAATCTCCAGAGTGCAACATAATGCTTGCAATATGATAGCTACTTAATAAATACTTGACTGACTTTATATCACTCTCAGAATAATGTCTATCTTGCATAATTTTGGTAATGCTACTTTTGATTTATGCAAAAATTTTCCTTAAGTTCCTATAGATTACATAGGAATGGTGCATTTCTTCTGCCTGGCATTCTAGACTGTCCATAATTTGGCATAACTCTTTTTTTTATAGATTTATTTCATTTTGCTTCCTTTTAAACACTCAATGCTTTGGTCGAACTGAACCACTCCTTCAAACACATCTTGCATTTTCCTTGCCTCTGCACTCAATTGATCCTTGTATCAGGGATGTTATTCCTTGCTCTTCCTATGCCTACTGAACCCTCACCATGGATATTCATAGATGATTGTAATTTTTCATCAAATAAATTATAATATTATAATACAGAGAATAGAGTACTGGGCTTGAAGTCAGGAAGACTTATCTTTGTGAAGTCAAAACCAGCCTCAGACACTAGCTATGTGACTCTAGGTACATCATTTAACCCTGTTTGCCTCTGTTTACTCATCAGTAAAATAAACTGGAAAAGAAATTGACAAACTACTCCATTATCTCTGCCAAGAAAATCCAAAATAAGGTCATGAAGAGCTGGACCCGACTGAAATAATTCTGCAACAAACAAGAATTTATTCATCATAAATAATGAATACTATTGTTTTCTATGCTTTTGTTTACCCACTAGGTTACAATCTATGAATTTGTAAAATGGGAGTTCTGTAAAATGCACATCATACTCCTTATGAGTATTTAGAGATCCTCTTACCTAAACTTTGATCTTCTTTCAACACCAATCACAGTGGTTTGCTCATAGTCGATTCATAAAAGTTTTTGAATGAATGGATGGATGTCAAGATAAGACCATATAGAAAGATATTTAATGCTATCCTGTCTGTTAATATTGTCTTTCTTTTTCCCTAGTAGTTGATTCTTTAAATTTTTTTTTATTTATTTAAGGCAATTGGGTTAAGTGACTTGCCCAAGGTTACACAGCTAGGCAATTATTAAGTGTCTAGGGCCGTATTTGAACTCAGGTCCTCCTGACTCCAGGGCCAGTGCTCCATCCACTGTGCCACCTAGCTGCCCCCTAATATTGTCATTTAACATTAAGGAGTGGATTTCACTGCCATTCTTCTCTGAGTCTTGGTCTATTTATTAATCTAGATATTGGGCATGTGTGACTTGTGTCATCTCTTCAGATCTTTCTTGTGATCTTTGTATCAGAGATAATATCTGCAAGACTTGGTAACTACTTGAGGAAGAATCAAAAATATTCCCAAGTTTTGGAACATGGGAGATTGGGTGAATGGTGATTGCTGAATTCCAGAAAAGAAAAAATACCAGCTAGTTTTCCTAGCCTAATATTTCTTTGTTCAGCAGGCTGTCTATTTCCTCCTTCTGCCCAATATTCAGATACTCCTACCCTGTTCTCCTTTCCTTAAGGACAGGAAATAATATCCTAAACATCTTTGCTGCTCAGTATTTAGAATATCCCAATGCACATTGAATAAAAATACAATGAATACAGTCATTATAGTTTTAGTATCAGATTCAAAATTCCAGAATAATCATTGATAGACCTCTCCAGTGTCAGACCATGTGTGGCTGTGCGAGGATTGCTTGGTACAGCAAACAAACAAACAAAAAAACAAACAGGGAGGAGTAAGCAAAGAACCCTTCACTGATTTTAAAGTCAAAGTTCCTGAGTTCAAATTCTATCTCTCATGTTTACTGTTTGAGTGGTCTCATGAAATTGATTGAACTTCCCTGACTCTCCATTTCATCATCATCATCATTATTATCATTGTCACCATCATCATTTAATAGTTAATATTTATATAGAACTCATTTTGGTCATGTATTATCTCATTTGATCCTCACAACAACCCTGTGAGACAAGTGCTATATTTAGCTCTATTTTACAGATGAGGAAACTGAGGCACAAATTAAGTGACTTGCCTAGGGTCACAGGAGTTCCTGAGTCCAGGATCTGAGCTTTATTCACTTATTCACCTACTTATGGTATTTATAAGAGTAGTGGACTTGACTAAATGTTCTCTGAGGTCCCTTCCAGTTCTAGAACTATGATCCTAAGACTTTTCCTTTCAGCTTAATAAGAACTATCATTTATAGAAGTTTTTTTTTTTAGATTTTGCAAGGCAATGGGGTTAAGTGGCTTGCCCAAGGCCACAAAGCTAGATAATTTATTAAGTGTTTGAGGCTGGATTTGAACTCAGGTACTCCTGACTCCAGGGCCAGTGCTCTATCCACTGCACCACCTAGCAGCACCATAGGAGTATGTTAAGGTTTAAAAAGCTCTTAAATATCTCCTCTGCTACTTAACTAACTGCCCAATTTATATAGCAGTTTGTAATAATCCTTATCCAGGATCTTTTATTCCAATAAAAATAACAAATTACTTTGGTTACATTTGAAAATTACATTTGCAAAGCACTTAAAGGTTTGCAAAGCACCTTGTCTATTTCACTTAAGCCTCAGGACAACTATGTAAGTGATACAATTATTATCATCTCCATTTGGTAAAAGTTAACTGAACTAAACAAGCCTAAGGGCTTTCCCAAGATAATTCAACTAGTATTTACAAGTCCCTAAGAATCTGAGATGCCATTTGAATGTAGGTCTGCCTCACTCTAATCTTAGCATACTGCCTCTGTACAGATGAGATAATATTTTTAATGTGTGCAGCATAGTGTCTAGCATATAGTATCTAGTTTATTTTCTTTCTTTCTTCCTTCCTTCTTTCCCTCCCTCTCTCCATCCTTCCTTCCCTCCCTCTCTCCATCCTTCCCTTTCTCCTTTCTTCCCTACTTTCCTTCCTCCCTTCCTCCCTCCCTTGCTTCTTCCCTCCCTCCCTCCCTCCCTTCCTTCCTTCCTTCCTTCCTTCCTTCCTTCCTTCCTTCCTTCCTTCCTTCCTTCCTTCCTTCCTTCCTTCCTTCCTTCCTTCCTTCCTTCCTTCCTTCCTTCTACTTTTCTCAACTGATTAGCTCTTTCCCTTTTGCATGCAATTTCTACTGTTCTCATGCCCCCATGCCGTGAATATTTAATTCTCTGTATATTTTATATATATATATATATATATATACCTATCCTCTTTATTAATGAAAACCTGCCTTCTTCTAATAAATATTCAACTCCCTAATCTGAAAAAACCTAAAGTCTTTAAATAGATTTTATCTAAATAACTCAACACTGACATATAGGCTACCAATTGCTATCACATAACAGAACATTGGAATCATCAAAGGCAAAAATCACATCTCTATTCACTTGACCTACCTTCAATTTACATCTTTAATGAAACTTTTAGAACTGCATCCTCTCTGTGATATCTTTATAGTGTGGCTCTTGTATGGATTTGGAAATATTGTACTCTGGGGCATTATTCAAATAGTACTGATAATTTTTCCATATTTAATCTCTATATAATTTTTATATGTAGAGGAGGGTGGGAAGAGGAGAATTCCTTAATGACACAGACTATGTTACAATATCAGTATTTGGATAATAGTTAATTAATTATTGGACTTCCAATGAGGGTGGGGGAAGTGTCCCAATGGAATATTGAAGGCTAGATGGACTATTGCTATGGTCCTAGCAGTTGATGGCAGAGTTTCAGAGATTTAATTCTAGACCTGATACTAATATTCTGGATACCTCAGACTGATTCATTAATCTCTCAATATTATTATTCTTTTCTTGGAAGGAGATTGATTAATGTTATATTCTATGCATGAAACCATTTATGAACCCAATATATTTTGTAATAGCATAGTTTTGGGGAAATAGTCATATGGGGGGAACTGAAAGTCACTTTATGTTCCTCACTCCATCTGGACATAACAGTTTATTCCCTTTCCTTATACACTCCATAATCAGGAATAGGATCTGAAACCCTATGAGATTCTGATGGAAAATACAAAAAAAAAAACCAAACCCCAAATCCATGAATCACCAGGTTACATGAAAAATGCTGTGTTCTCAAAGACTCAGCATTTTAGAAAGTAATAACAACCGTCAACAAATATACCTTAATAGGGAACATGACTACATACAAAGAATTCCATCCAATCCCAGGAATAATAAAAATCAAAATATCTTTCTTTCCCAGGAGGAGCATTTTCATTAGTCATGGTGAATGTGAAGTTGGACCTAGTTTCATTAGGAGTTTGACTGAAATTTGCTGCTGAGCAAAATACTCTGTTATGAAATTTTACAAATATTTTACTGCATCAGCATGAGACCAGGGAGGACAGTTCGATAATCACAAAGGTGTCATTGTGGATGAACTGCATTGCATTGTCTCTGAGAAATGTTCTTGTCCACTCTACCTCTATAAATTCTCTTCCCCCCCCCCCAGGAAGTGATGGGGACACTGAAGAAAGCACAGGTCACATATACACTGACTTTCATATAAGACAGACTTAAAATGAGGTTCATCTTTTGAATCAGTTAAGGCTGAACTGGAAAAAATGCAATCCCAATGAAAATATTCTGGTTTATTTTTATTTTTTTTATTTCTTTACCATTTCCTTAGCCATGTGCATATGACTATGAGATTTAGAGTTGGAAAATGTCTATTATTAGGCCATTCTTTCCCACTCCACTATAACCCCACAAAATTTTTCTCTATCATTCCACAGCAGTCTTTTTAGTCTCAAGATTCCCTCAGCCTCTTCTCTGAGTGAGTTCCTCCTTGGAACTTTCATTTGAGGAAGTACCCAAGTCAGCCAGACTCATTCTTTCTTCTGGCTCTGCTCCATCCTTTCCAGACTTTTCTTCCCCCCTCCCCAGTCCTCTTTTAAGAAATTTCTTTCCAATTAGAAAGTAAACTCATTGAGTACAGGGAATGTTTTTGCTTGGATTTGCATTGCTAGTTCTGAACACAGTTCTGGCACATACATTCATCAGTGTCTGACTCTTTGTGACCCCATTTTGGGGTTTTCTTGGCAAAGATACTGAATTGATTTGACATTTCCTTCTCCAGATCATTTTACAGATGAAGAAATGGGAAAAAACAAAGTTAAGTGACTTCCCCAGGGTCACCCAACTAATAAATGTCTAGGGTCAGATTTTAACTCATGAAGATGAATCTTCTTAATTCACAGCTCACTGCTCTATCTACTAAGTCACCTAAATGCTCGCACATAACTACTGAAAATAATTTATCTAGCTAGCTACAGTAAATAATAGTTCATATTTATAAGACACCTTAAGGTTTACAAAGTAATAATGTTTGTCCTTCTTTTTCTTCTTTTTCAAGGCAATGGGGTTAAGTGGCTTGCCCAAGGCCACAGAGCTAGGTAATTATTAAGTGTCTGAGGCTGGATTTGAACTCAGGTACTCCTGACTCCAGGGCTGGTGTTCTATCCACTGTGCCACCCAGTCACCCCTTGTTCTTCTTTTTCAAAGAAGACCACAACATCAGGGAAGAAATGCCATGAAAAGCCCATGAATTGGATTTGAGTCACCAGCTAAGTCACCAGCCTTACTTTCTCCTGCAGAGTCATATGGCTTCAGTGACCAGAAATGGAGCAGGATGACCGGAGATGGTCCTGGATGCGAGGCAATCAAAGTTAAGTATCTTGTCCAAGGTCACACAGCTAGTTAGAGTCAAATGTCTGAGGTCATATTGAACTCCCATTCTCCTGCTTTATCTACAAATACTGTGTTTGCTTTCACTGTCTCCTTGGAAAATACATCCTACTGATATCACAAGGAAACAAAAGACTAGAGAGATTTGGTTAATTTTCCAGATCACATCAGCAAGCACAATTGTTTGTTTCTGAAGGAATAGAAGCCAAGACTTCCTGATTTCAAGTCAAATACTTTCCCTATATCTTGCTGTTTCTAAGAAAGTTGGATAGCATCTTCTCATACTATTTAATCTGACCATTTAAAAAATTAAATTAGTGGTCAGCTGAGGCAAGGCAATCTCTCTGTGGATAGTCACAGGCTAAGAAAATTTGGAAAAGCTTTCTAAAGGTTACTTAATAGGAATCTCCTTAATGTATTCATATTTCCCAGGTGTCCATACTGTGACTCTTCATAACTCATTCTGGAATTTGACAGTAACATAGGGGCTTTGGTAATAACACAGCGTCACAATGTGGGGACTGTATGGTTTGGGGGAATGCAATGGAAAATATAAACCTTACAGGAATGCATTGAAGGACCCCCCCCTATCCATACACAAATCATTTAATATCAAGATAGTTTGGGGGTGGAAGTTACGCCACAATTAACTCACTTCCAAAGCTATGTAATTAGACCACAGAGTAGAGTTCCTCTAGCTTCACAAGTTAGGGCACTGTGGGTTGCAAGCAATACAGTTCCACATGAGGAGAGAACCAAAGCTATAACTTGCAAATTGAAAATGTTTTGAGGTGACCCTGCTGAAGCCTTGGTTAGTAATGATTTTATATTCTAGTGTGTCACAGCATGAATGCAAGTAGGCTATGTTTAAAGTGAAGCATTTCACGCTTGGATATATTAATCTCCCTTCTCTTCTTCCCAGACATCATATGAGCTTCTGAGCCCACTTAATTGCTGTTTTTCTCTGAATCCCTTAGTAAGTCTGGTGGTGGATAGAGCCCTGCTTGTATGGTGCTAAGATGACTGGTCAATCCAATGAAGTAGGAAGCATCAAGCTACTTAACTGGCACTATTTCTAGAAAATGGACAGTGTATACTGCTATTATTTTTCATTCTTCCCTAGTTTTTCTGCTAGAATGTAGGCACAGTCTGAGTCCCTTACTCTGATTTCTATTTATAAGGGTGTCTATTTATAAACCCTACCCAAGATTTGCAATAAAATATTAGAACTGAGTTCTGCATTTCTGTCAGCCTCCTTCTTGAAAATTTACTGTCAGCATTCTTGATCGTTTTTTTCAGGAACATCTATTTCAGGGTGTGTTTCTAGGATGCATGTGTGTGTGTGTGTGTGTGTGTATATGTCTATGTATGTGCGTGTGCAGGCAGTTTACATTTCTGAAATGAGAATGAGCTACTTGAGCCATAAATTAGGGTTTCCTGCTTTTCTTAATTTTAGACCTAATGCTGACAGCCACTTGATGACTGAGTTCCCTCAACACCCACACACAATGGCTGTATAAAGTAGGGAACAGGTGGGGCCAGGCCCCTCAGACTCAGGAGAAATTTGCTTTAGTGTTCTGAAATAACATTTCTCAAAGTGGATTCAGCCAAAGACTGAGGCTAAAAAAAGGTGATATTGACATAGTCCCCTGATATTATGGTCTTCCTTACCTCAGAATTTACTGAAAATATAATGACACAAATAATAAGAGAGTCTGAAAAGAATTGTCCAGTAGTTAACACTGTTATGTGGAATGAATGAGTGATGTATATGTGATATACATTCTGATATGCTCTGATTCCTTTCCCAAATACAGAGATACTAAATTGTCTCTCATTTCTTATACTCTTAAATAGACTTCAGTGAAAATGTTTAACAAATATTTGGTTATTTCTTTACATTGGAAAACAGTCACCCTTTAAAACTTATATTGTAAACATTTTCATAGGCATTCGTAGATATCTTAAATATATATATATATATATATATATGTATATAAAATTCTAGTTGTAAATGTTATTTTCCAATTAAGAGTAAAGAAAGATATTTATGTATAGGAGAAGAGACAGAAACAAAAACAAAAGACAAATATGCAGAGACAGAGAAGTAGGGGCACAGACAGGAGGAGGAGGAGGAGGAGGAGGAGGAGGAGGAGGAGTAAAATTAAGAAGAGGAGGTGAAAGAGGAAGAAGAGTGAATAAAATGAGGGAGGAGACAGTATGGTGTCACAAATGGAGAGCTGACCTCAGAAGTCAGAAGAACCAGGGTTCATATTTTTCTTCTAATACATGTTGACTGAGTGACCCTGAATAAATCATTTAATTTCTTAGTACTCTCATCTATTCCCTAAGACTACAAGTTGCAGAAGTGGTGACTACATTGGTAGAAGCTTTTCACCAAAAGTTCCTCAAACTAATGAAATCACAGGTCCAATCTCTCTAGGTTTGACTATATAGGCAAAATATAAGATGCCTGGTGTGTGTATTGTCTTAATCATACAGGTTGTGTGTTTGTCCACATGGATCTGTCTAGATGTGGTTTTCAGGGAGGCATGAATATATACATACATATATAGATATATGCATTAATGTGTATTTGTGTAGACAGACAGAAGGTTGATAGATAGATAGATTGAAAGATTGAAAGATAGATAGATGCAATCTCCTTTTCCTACCCTTCTCTAAGGTTTGCTTTGATTCTTGAAGGAGAGGAAGCAGGAAGTGGAGGGCAGAGGTTTGGCTACTGTTTCCTCAGAATAGCTGTCTGGAATTATATCTCTTTACTCCCTTAAATATTGTTAATCTAGGAAAAATATAAGGATAGGATTTGTCCAAGATATATATATATATCCAAAGTGTTTGACTCCTTTACCATGAAATGAGAGTTTCCCAATGACCACATGTAATGAATAGCAAGTGAACCCATTTATCCAAGTCAATAGAAAATATAAATAAGATGAAGTATACATTTGGAAATACATACCAGATGATACACAAGAGTGAATAAGTTGACCCATTGGGAGAGAGATAACTCAGTTCAATCACAACAGAGAGTCTCAAATATCACCCAAGGTGAAATTTCCTGAAGTCTCTCATGTTATAGTAGTCTAGGGATAGGAATATGGTTTTTCTACATGGTGACTTCTTCTTACAGTCTTTTTCTGGAGTTTTACATCATCTCTCTCAAAACTGAAAGCCAGAAGACCAGAATTTCTCTTCTTTTTAGCTTTTACCAACTTCACCCCATCTAAAGACATGGACCATTGAAATCAGTTCCCATCAGTGAGGAGACTGTATGAGCCATGGGTTATACTAATAAGTATCTATGCATGTATATATATATGTATATGCCTATACAATAGATATATAACACATATGTGTATACTATATATTTACATGTGTAGATATAGTAGCATAATAATTCCATAACAAAAAACAATCCTGAGAAAGATAATTTGTACTCCTACTTTCACTTGACAGAAATAAGAAAAAAATAAAACTTAGGTATTCAACAGTTGGATTGCTTATAGATACATAAAACCTTCCATAAAATAGGTGCTCAATGTGTTCTTGTTGGTTGATTGGATTTTGGAATTTGTGGGCAATTTGGAATCTGTGGGCAAGATCAATAAGATCTTAGTCTATCTAACTCTTTCATTTTACAGATGAAGAAATTAAAACCCGGAGATAAAGTGATATGCCTAAGGCATATCAGTAACAGAGTTGAAACTAAAATCTTTTATCTTTTAATGTAGGATTTTTTTTCCACCATGTGAAAAACAGTGTGTGTTATTGTGGAAAGAATGCTATAGATAGAAGCAGGAGGACTGAGATGCTCTTCCTAACTTTTCCAATTACTAGTAATGTGACCTTGGGTAAATCACTTAACCACTTTGAGTCTTGACTTCCTCATCTATGAACTGTAGATAATAACATTAGTCTTGTCTGATTCCCTAGGATGCTGCCCAGCTTAAATACGAGAACAGATATGAATACAGTATGTAAATTTCAGAGGTCTATTAAAATGTATTATTGGTTATAATAATAATTTTCATACAACATTGCCTTCATGACAAGGTGACTTTTCTAATTCTGCCTTTGAGAAATAATCCCTCTGACTTTTGACTCTGCTGAAATAGTATTGACATTTATATTTTGTTTGAAGTTTTCTGAAGCAGTTTCTTCAGTACAATTCCATGAATTATGTTGCCCAAGTATTATTTGTGTCATTTCACAGATGGGGGAAACCAAGATTCCTGGTACAAGGTAAAGGGAAATCAAAGGACTGAAGACACCTTTCAGTCGATCAATTGGACAAGAATTTAACAAGCATGTTATTGTACAGATAAAAAGCAGAGACTGGTGGGGGGGCGGAATCAGAAACCAGGTCTTCCTTGCCACCACCAAGTCCAGTGCCTTTCCCTTGTACCATATTCTGATGGTCATAGTTTAGAGAACAGTAAGTAAATTGTATCCTGGTCTCAGCTCCACAGTGATGGGTTAAGATTTCCTGGATATCTTCCCAACTGGTAGAAAAACCTCTTTTGAGTTGTCTTCAGACTATTCCTCTATTAAAGTAAGCCCCTGTGTTTTTCTCTCCTTCAGTCTGGGGAAAGATAATGGTTTTCATCTGTCTGAAAGAAATATGTGTGACCTGAACAAATCAATCTCTTTAGCCACCACAGTCTCTGATGCAGGGGAAAATTATTCATCTCCTTTCTTAGCTGGTTCCTGGGGAGTTGAGAATCAGCACGGCACCAAGCAAACAGGATTGACATGAATAGAACTGAAAGGCTTCAGAAGGGAAATACAGTCCAGAGCTGTCTAACTGCACCCTTTCTCTGCCTCACATTGGCCTCTAGTGGACCACTAGCAACTGACAGACGGCTCAATCATTTCCTCAGAGCTTAAGAGCTCCCAGCACCAGCTGGCTTTGACATTAATGCTCTGTCTCTGACTGACGGGGGACTTGTCCTTGGACTGAGCCCTGGAGGCCTCTGAGAGTACATTCAAGCTCTCCTTTTAGCCTGTTGATTTACTGTCCCTGTTGACCAGTTGTTGATCCATTTTTCCTCTCCGTTTGTTCACAGGGCACCCCAGAAACCATCCTCCAGCAATATATTTGGTTTATGATTTCCTCAGGAGCCAAGGAAGAAAAACAACCCAGGAGGTGCACCTGTTGGATTTTAATGTACACCCGGCCAGCACATCCAAGGAGGCACAGAAAGCAAAGTCTGTGATTGTCCCAGGCCCATATGGAGCTCCCATTAGCCCATGGCTACATCACCAGAAGCAGAATTAGCTTCTTTTGAAAATATATTTGGTATTTTATTTACAACCCCATTTGATTTGGGCAGGACACGAGTTTGACTTCGTCCCAGGTAACTGCCTCAGACCAAAGTACCAATGATAAATATGGGGCCAAGGATGGGTTTAAAGGAGGCAGTGGCCATTCTGGCAAGGGAGGTAGCCTTCCCTCAAGCATCTGTACTCACTCAGGATTGAAAGTCACATTTTTCAGGATTGATGGTCCCCATTGAATCAAAAATGGAGAAAACAACATCAAAAAATGAATGAATGCCCACATACACAGTGGTTTAAGGGAATCAAATTTTTCCCCTAAAGGAAATCAGTCAATGAAGAATTGAGCCTCATTTCTGGCTACTTTATGCATCTTCATTATCCCATTCGGTTCACAATTTTTATGAAATTTTCAGGGTTGTAGGGTAACTCAGAATGAGCCTGTTGTTCTCACATATTAATTTTTTTTCTTATTCTGGTGCCATAATGTTCCTTGACTTGGACATGATGGGATCATAGGGGAGAGAGAGAGAGACAGAGACAGAGACAGAGACAGAGACAGAGATAGACAGATTCAGAGAGACAAGAGTCACAGAGAGAGAGAGAGAGAGAGAGAGAGAGAGAGACAGAGAGACAGAGAGACAGAGAAACAGACAGAGAGTCAGAGACACAGACAGAGATAAAGAGACAGAGAGAGGGAGGGAGAGAATGAGAGAGGTGGGCAATGAGAGAGTCAGAAGCTGAGGCACATAAAAACAGATTGAGTGTCAGTATAGACTGTGGTTAAGGCAAGATCTCTTTTTATAGTGGATCCTTTTTATGCTCCCATATATCATGATCCACTTATTTCTATAAACACTAACTATGAAATAATAATCAGATTGTATCCATTTAGTGAAAAAAAACAGCAAAAGGACAAAAAGTAAATCAGCAAGATTCAAAGAAGGCAGGAAATTCCAGACAGTAAGCAATGCCAGCTCACCAGGTCCAGTGCTGCAGAAGAGGATGAAAAAGTAGAGATGAGGTAAATTCATCAAGTCCTAGTGTGACAGTAAGTTCTAAGTAGATCACTTCTTCATTAGGTAAGTAAGCCAGACAAGATTGCAACTGTTCATGATTATATTCAGGGTGGGATATTGAGCCCTTTCCTTGAAACCAGCTTGCTTCTTTCAGATGAGGATGGTGGTGGTGGGGGACTTTGCACCATTTCCTTTGCTGATAAGGGGCTATTCTAGTTAGTGGTAAAGCAAGTATGTGAAAGAGGTAGTTCTTCAAATATGGAAAAAAAACTCTATGGCTAAGACTTGCTTAGGGTAGAGAGATATTTGCCAAATGTTTGTGTAGTGAGTACTGTTTTTCACATGTAGCTTGGATATGATTTGTGACTCTAAGGAAGGTAGGATAGAAATCTCTGATCTGTTCTTTCCCCATCCTTCTCCAAGGGAGACCAGGAGGGGAAACATGAGATTGGGGTCAGAGTTATTTTTCTTTCCTCGAGATATGGGACTTTAGGCTAGAATTATATCTATCTGCTACATTAAATATTCTTTGTCTTGGGGGTGTGGTTTTCAGGTTCAATGTAAGTTCTGCTGATTATATGATTAGTTGGTGAGAAAGTAGGATCCTAAGATTTATATTTAAGTTTTGACCCCCTTTCCTGTCAAATACCATTTCCAGTTCCATAAGGAACATCCAGAACAATTACCAAAACAACTCATTTCTCCAAATCTATAATAGACAAGTTAGAGAAAGTATACTTGGCAGAACATATATCAGACATTATAGAGTGAAGTTCTCCCAGAGGGAGCAAGGTAACTCAACCAAACTCAACCAAGAGAGAGTCTCAAATCTCAACTGAAGGTAAGTGTGCTGAAGTCTTCAGTGTAGCAAACAGGGATAGAGATTTAAATCCTAATAACTTCTTTCTAGTTTTTTCCCTTCAGCAATCTGAAGTGAGATTTTCATCTTCTCTCTCAAAGTTGGAAGTCAAAAACAGGAATCAGGGAAGAAGGTCAAACAAGGCAAGTAAATCTATATAAAGTGAGAGTTGGAAGGGGTTTTGAAGATCAATTTCTAGACCAACTGCCCCCTTTCGTAGATGAGCACACTGAGGTCCAGTTATTCAAATATCTGGGTCAAGGTCATGGGATTAATAAATAGCAGAACTGGAATTAGAAGCCAGACGAGAGGAAAGTTGAGTGTATTGTTATTTTCAGTTTGAGTAGCTACATTAAACAAATCTTATATATTTTTGTTTGAGTTTGCCTGAAGAGGACAAGTTCAAGTAATGTAATGAAACTCTACTTTTGTAAAAAAAGAAACATTTCTAGTGTAAAGAGTCTGCAAAAGGTAAATGTCCTTATGAATAATAAAATAACAAACACAGAAACTCTGCCAAACTATACAGGATATTATTGTACCAGTTTGGAAAAAAATAGCAAGAATTGGTCCAAAAAATGTTATTGACTTTGTGAAAGACTCATCATGTTAATGAATAGTGTGCAGGGCAGGACCTGAAGTCAGGACAGCTTCAAGATAATCTTCAGTCCAGCCTCAGACACTTACTAGCTGTGTGACCCTGGGCAAGTTGTTAAACCCTGTTTGTTGGTTTCCTCACCTGTAAAATGAGCCAGAGAAGGAAATGGCAAGCCACTCCAATATCTTTGTCAAGAAAACTCCAAGGTGGGTCACAAAGAGTTGGACACAACTGAAAGACAATATCATTCTATGCCCCTTGATTTCCAGAACTTTTTGCTAAATTCGAGTAGAATTCATTATAATATAACTTAACTAAATCATACCAAGAATTATAGACATCAAGAGTTAGCAAAGAGGTACATGCTGAGTCTAATAAGTTATATTTTAAAAATAAGTTATTTTTAACAGAAATGTTAACCTGTCTTTCCACACCAAAACTTAAAGAATTCTACTCTAATAAATTCTAATTTCAATCAATATTTATTAAGCACCTAATGTATTCTTGGTGTGGCAGTTACTATAGTGGACAGAGTGTCAGGTGTAAAGTTAGGAAGAGTCATATTTCTGAGTTGAAATTTGGTCTTAGTGTGACCCTGGACATGTCACTTAACCTTATTTGCCTTAGTTTCCTCATCTGTAAAATGAGCTAGAGAAGAAAATTATAAATCAATCCAGTATCTCTGCAAAGAAACCCCACAATGGGGTCATGAAGAGTTGAACACAACTGAACTGTGCCACTGTGCTAAGTTTTTAAATTTTTTAATTAAGTTTCCAATTTCTAAACTAAAGTGTTGGCTCTGCCATATATTTCTCTTACTGGTGAAAGGGGGTGGCTTTTAATGTGATATTTGTTGCATATCTAAGTATAATGGGTCATAGGCCAATGAAAATCTATTTTTCCCTTTGTGAAACTTAAAATCTCTACCAACTAGTCTTTTTATTTTTTATCAAGGGTGAAGATATCTGAGGATGTTATCCAGGGAAAAACTATTCATTATTTATTGGCAATAAGGATATGTGTTATTTTACCTCTACTAATGAGGTGGGATCAGCAAAATGTCCCAAACAAGAATTTCATGGGAGGCCTACCAGGGAGTATAAGCCTGAAGGGTAAGAATGACTTGTTGAGGCGGCTAGGTGGCGCAGTGGATAAAGCACCAGCCCTGGAGTCAGTAGTACCTGGGTTCAAATCTGGTCTCAGACACTTAATAATCCCCTAGCTATATGGCCTTGGGCAAGCCATTTAACCCTATTGCCTTGCAAAAACCTAAAAATAAATAAATTAATTAATTAATTAATAAAAAGAATGACTTGTGCCATCCTTATTTCTGGTATATTCTTATTCTACATTTCTACTTTCTGAAATCCTGCCCATCTTTTAAGGATCATCTCAAATGTTTTCACATCTTTGAAAATTTATCCTTCCCCTAGCCAGAAGTGAGTCTTCTAATAAACAAAGCATATGAATATAAAGTTCTCAAAAGAATTATAAACTCTTAATAATATACAAACTATATATTTATTATTTTTCCAACTACATACAAAGAAAGTTTTCAACATTCATTTTTCTGTAAGGTTTTGAGTTTCACATTTTTCTCCCTCCCTTCCCTTCCCCCTCCCCTTGACAACAAGTAATCTGATATAGGACAACTCTGTTAAATATATTGCTATATTAGTCATGTTTTGAAAGAAGAATCAGAACAAAAGGGAAAAATATAAAGCATAAACAAATTTGGAAATTTGAAAACAGTATGCATTCAGACTCCACAGTTCCTTCTTTGGATATAGATGACATTTTCCATCACAAGAGCTTTAGGATTATCTTTAATCATTGTACTGTTGAGAAGCCTTAAGTCCATCATCGTTGATCACTATACAATATTCTAGTTCTGCTCACTTCACTTGGCATCAATTCATGCAAATATTTCCTGGTTTTTCTGAAGTTCACCCATTCATAATTTCTTACAGAACAATAGTACTCTATCACGTGCATATACTATAATTTGTTCAGCCATTCCCCAATTGATGGACATCCCCTCAATTTCCAAGGGAACTGTAAACTCTTAGCCATAATAATTATTGTTACCCTTAGTCACTAATAATGAGAGAAGTGCACTTATTTTGACCTTATCTTTGTAAGCAGTATAAGATTATTGCTCTTCCCCCAGTTTCTGCTACCCTGCTTTCTAGTTTTCCCAACAATTTTTAACCAAATAATGAATTCTTATCCCCAAATCCTGTCTTTATGTTTGTCAAATACAAGATTACTATATTTATTTGCTGCTATAAATTGTATTTCTACTCTGTTCCATTGATCTACCTTTCTATTTCTTAGCCAGGACCAGATAGTTTTGATAATTAACACATAATATAGTTTAAGACCTGGTACCACTAAATACTCTTCCTTTGCATTTTTTAAATTAGTTCCTTTGATATTCTGAACATTTTTGGTCTTCTAAATAAATTTAGTTATTTTTTCTAATTCATTAAAAACAAATAAACAATTTCAAAACAAAATAAATTCATGATATATAAATATATGCATATATATATATATATATATATATATATATAAGTTTTTTATAAGAGAAAATGCAAATCAAAACATTTGTGCAGGTTAGTTGTGCTCACCCAGCAATCTGGCCAAGTTGTCAAAAGATGGAAAAAAGTCTAAATTGGAATGGCAGCAGAAAGATAGTGGTAAGTGAATTGGTCCAATCATTTTCAAAAACAGTTTAGAATTATGCTAACAAGTAACTAAAATATCTTTTGACTGAGACATTTTACCACTAAGTATGTACTCCCAAAGAGGTTAAAGAAAAAAAGAACAAAAGAAAAGACCTACTTTAGAAAGTTAGATTTTAAGGGCTGCAAGATATCTCTTTGGCAATGGAGTCCAACTCAAATAATCTAGACACCCCCCCAATCAAGAGAGCATAGAACATTCTTTGCTTTAAGATTTCCAAGTAGACGTAGCCCCCCCCCCCCCACATACACACAGACATTTGAGGCAGTTCAGGGGTAAAATTAGAACTTACTTTAAAGATTTGTGGGAGGATCAAATGAGATAATATTTGTAAAACATTTTGCAAATTTTAAAGCATTATACAAATACTAATAATTCTGATGATGCTGCCATTGTAATATAGTTAATTTGTGAAAGGCTTAAGTTTTTAATTTGTTCTGAATATGGATCAGCAATTAATTCATTCCACATCAAATAAGGGAGTTCTGAGGAAGAGGTGAAGTTTTTTTTTTCTTTGGGGGGGGGTGTTGGGGATGGGGGATAGCCATGCCAAGTCAAACTTTCCTGCTATAGTCTTCAGGAAGAATGTTTTGGAAGGGGCCCCTTTGAGGTCTTGGGTTGGGGTACACACAATGGTCTGCAGGTGCAAAATAACCCACCTGCAACTACTTGTCATCACCCATTCTAACACTCTGCCTGAAAGCAGGGTGGCCTGCAATAATCCTAGCCCCCATAATGACCAGGCAGAACCTCCTTCTTTTAAAAAGTGGGATCCAAAGAACCCACCCATAGGAAATTCTCTGTACTAAATTTATATACCTTGGTAAGACAGATTATTCTTTGCTGGACTTTTATGCATGTGGTTGCAGGGAGCCTCGATCAACATTCCAAATTCAGTCTTTGGTCTGCTCACCCACTTCCACGGACTGCCTAACAGTAGAATGTATTCATCTTGTGAAGTCAATTAGGGAAACCAAATCTAAGGCCCATCAGTCTGAAAGTCCAACGGGAAAGGAGCCATGCTCCTCAGATCAGATGTGGGGTGGGGGGGGGAGAAAAGAAAAAGAAACCATACAATTTCAGGATTAGTGGGCAAGTATAGCTGGAAGAATTTCAGATTCTTTATTAGACTCAAGAGAAAACCCCTTTAAATATTTTGTTACATTTTGAGCTAGTGGGGATTAGTGGTTTTAAGGAAGCAGGTCAACAGTTGCACATGGGCTACCTGAAGTAAGGTCAGTGTTGTAGCTACAGAATGAAGGGAGTGATGGTCTCCAGAGGCTTAACCACTCTTGACTGGAATGCCACCTAGAACTTGGACTTCATTGATGCAGGCCTGAAATGTCTCCTTGCTGCCTGATTGGGGATTTTCATTGTTTCATTTTCCAGGCCCTATAAGAATGGAATTTCTATTCCTATCCTTACCTGAGACCCTATTCAAAGTATGGAATCTTAGTTCTCGTAAGTGATAGCAGAATCAAATCCCCATTGGAACCATTAAGTTGGAAAGACTTTGACTTTTGATCCTGCAATTAATATTCTATCTACTATCTAGTTAAGTTTAGAGAGATTTAGCTCTAAAAGTCTGATCACCAAGTAAGAACATTTTGGAATCATCTCAAAATGTAACCACTTACTAAGACATGGATGTTTCAATTTCATTATTAGAAGTAGCTTGCATATTGAGAAATCTTTTGAAGTACTAAAGAGAAAGATTAATGAAAAGTATTCAAGAAAGAGGACATCCTAGATTTTTAATTTGTTTAAAAATGTGTTGAGGGGGAAGGAGAGAGAAGGATGGAGATAGAGAATTGATATGCAAAAATTCAATTTATGCACCACCTTTCACACATATTCTTATGTAAAGGGAGACATGGGTATAAATACTAAAAGTAGAACTGAAGGGTGGCATTAACTATACCCCCTCCGGGAAAGCAGGCTATTTCACCTACATATCTCTTATCTTTTAGTACCTGGAATAGCATTCACCACATATTAGGTACATTACAAATTGTTGTTGAATTTATTTTACTATTAATTCATTATTCTAATGCACAATTTAACTATTTTTCTTTTCTGCTAGTACACTGGGTCCCTAAACTCCAAGGGTCTTCAGTTTTGTAATTTAATTCAACTAGCATTTATTAAAAATCTCCTGTATTCAAAACACTGGATGAGACACCAGTACTACAAAGAGCAGAATAAGAGGGTCCATTTTCTGAGATTTATTTTTTTCTACATTTCTCTGAGCCAACTCAAACTTAAAGGTAAGTGTTTCTTTAGGAGGTGAATAGTTTCTCCTTTCTTTGAGGAAAGAGGTCTTCAAAAGTTTGATCATTAAGTACTCAAGTCATAATAATATGTGTAAGAATTTTCCAAATTATATGGAAAATTTTTCATTCACATGTACCCAAGTTTAAAAAGTGGGAGAGAAAATTTTGGGCATATGATCCATTTGAGGGTTTGTCAAATTGAAGACATCTGTGAAGGAGCTGGAGATACTGTACAAACTCAAAATGTCATTTCAATATTTATTCTGGGTAGACAGAGATTCATGGAGTGCATTTATGGAGGAAATCCTGATATGGTGTTTTCTGAATTCTTGAGGTGGTTGATGGGAGGAAATGTTAAGGCAATTTATGTTTTAGATTTTTAAAGAAATTAATCTTGGCTTAAACAGCACTCAGGGATATAAATATATATTATATACATGCACATGAATATACATATATAATATGTATATTGTAAATATACACAAACTATATATACATGTATGTATATGTGTAAATAGCACAAATATCAGCATTCCAATTGAGACATATAAATCTATATTTATTAATAGATATCTCTATTTATTGATCAATTAACAGTAGATAGAATGCTGTGCTCAGAATCTTATATATCCCACCTCAGATACTTACTAGCTGTGTGACTTTGGGAAAGTCTCTCATCCTCTCTTAGACTCAGTTTCCTCATCTGTAAAGTGAGGATAATGAAAGCACCTACCTCACAAGGTTGTTGTGAGAATTAAATGAGCTGACATATGTAAAAGGGTTGTTTAAATCTTAAGGCACTATATAAATGCTCTATTATTTATCTCACTAAAAATCCTATTTAATCTAAGGCATTTCATCTGTATGCACACACAAAAATACACACACACATATATAATATATATAATGTACTTGCACATTATGATGGGGATTTAACTTTTAATTTTTTTCTTTGAGAGAATATTATAATATTATCACAAAATGAGTAAATTATAGAGCCTATTCTTTTTCCTTATGAGTTAATACTGATAAAATATGCAGTAATCATAGCAGTCAAGGATAGGTTTAAGGCATGAAAGGAGAAAGAAAATAAGGATGAAAAAAGAAATTAAAGGGCTTTAATAAATAATAATAATAAAAAACAATAATAATAATAAATAAAAATTTTATTCTACAATAAAAAATGCAAAAGGGAATGAAAGATCAAGAAGATGGAGAGAGACAGAGGGAAATCACAAAATGATTTCAGAACTGGAGGGGAACTAAGGGACAATCTTGTCCAAACTAGATCTCTCCAAAGAAGTCATACGCTTAACCCTATGGATAAGCTGTTTGCTAGTCTTTGCTTAAAGACTTCAAGCAAAAGATACCTGTTGCTTCCTCTGGCATCCCATTTCATTTTGGATGGTTCGAACTGCTAGGAAATTTTCTAAGAGAAGGTTCTTCTCAACTTCTATCAATTGTTCCCGTTTGTGCTCTGGGGTCAGACAAGAAAAGTCAGGTCCCTTTTCTCCTTCTCTCCTGACTCTTCCATCTCTTCACTTGCCTCATGGACATCCTGGAGAATCTTCTGCTCTGTGCTCTGTGGTCCTCTTCTCTCAGTTGGTGACTTCCTCCCTGGTAACCCCAGACTTACTTACCCTGCTCATTACTGGGCTCTCACTGCCATGTTCCTTGAATGGATTCTCCTAGTCCCATGTTCCTCCCCTCATATTCCTCCCCTCATATTCCATGTTGTCCTCCTAATCTCTTTAAGGGTAGAAAACCATTTTCTTTGTGTGTATTTGTATCAACAGTGCTTATTATAGCCTCTGGCAAATACTAAGTGCTTGGGAAAGGCTAAAATGTAGAAATCTTTTTTTTAAGTTTTTGCAAGGCAATGGGATTAAGTGGCTTGCCCAAGGCCACACAGCTAGGTAATTATTAAATGTCTGAGGTCAGATTTGAACTCAGATACTCCTGACTCCAGGACCAGGACTTTATCCACTGCGCCACCTAGCTGCCCCTAAAATGTAGAAATCTTAATGGATTTATTTGTAAAAACAAATAAATACTGACTCTATCATCTTCCACATGATAGTATCGATAATTAGGGGAGGAAGAGGATAAAGGAGAGAGAAAAGGAGGGATAGGCAGACAGAGAAAGGGAGAGAGAGAGAGAGAAGACAGAGAGAGAGAGACAGAGAGACAGAGACAGAGATGGAGGGGAAGAGAAAGGTGGGGAGAGGGGTAGGGAGGAAGGGCAACAGGGAGAGAAGGGAGGCAGGCTCTGAGTAGCTGCATTACCTCAAGAGAGATCAGGGGTATTGTAGGAGAAGGGTGAGAAGCAGAGTAAGTTTTTCCTCTATTTCCTATATCCTTTCCAAGTCTATAGGCTCATCCTTGGATTGGATTTCATTTGGGATGGAAAGCAGGACTTTAAGAGAAGGAAGAATCCCAGAATTGTAGAATTTTAGAGCTGAATGGGAAGAATTGTAGGAATAGGAGACCAAATAAAATCATCCCTCTTAAGGCTTTGGCCCAAGTAGGCATCTGTTTTAGAGAAGAAGATGGACAACTTGGCCACAAAATGAATCTTTAGGACTGATTGTGAGAAAACCTTGGGGAAATTTAGGAGAATTTTTATGTCAGGTGAGCATTTTGAGGCCGAGAGGGTAAAAAGAAAAAATTAAGAAAAAAAATATTATATATATCTACATATCTACATATTATACACACACACACACATATATATATATATATATATGAATTATATGAATGATAATTAAGTTGTTATGCTCATACTGGAATTGACTGGAACTGAAAGTGGATACTGAAAGTAATCTTTTGCCATGTTACTCATGAAAGCTTTGGGCATGCTGACATTTTTCATTGGAGATTCATAGAGAAAGGTTTTAGAAAATTTAAGGAAATGTTTAAACAGAGATCAGCCAATTGCTTCTCCTCTGACTATCCACTTTTCTGTTCCTCTCTCATTCTCTTCTTAAACTTTGACATTTTTTTTTCTAACAGGACTACTGGGTTTAGTGAGAAAACCTTATCTGCAGGTATTTTAGGATTACTATTTTTAAAAAGGCACATTCACTCATTCTGAGCAGGGGAGGGTGAAGAAAAATCTGCCTTTTTCTAAAATATGCATTGGTATCTTTAAATTCACTAAAAGTGTGAGCCCACTGCTTGTAAGGGAGCTGATAACTTACTACCTGTATGACTTGGGGAAGGTCACTTAATTATTGTTGGTCTCTGTTTCTTCCTTTTTTAAAAATTAAAGCTTCTAAGGTTTCTCCTAGCTTCAAAATTATTATAATAATTATTTTGTCTCAGGTTAGGTTAAAGATAATTCTGTCATCTCAGGGAGGCAGGGAAAAAAAACTTTTCTTTTTGTTTTTTTGTGAAAGTAATAATAAGTATTTTACTGATGGAATGAGGACAAAGGTGGGATCATAGTTTATGGGACCATTCTCCTCTTAGCTTTGGTGACATTGGAAATGTGACCTCCCCTCAACAGAATTCAGGCTTTTCTGAGTTGTCCCAATGGTAAAAGAAATCAGATTTTCCCAGGTTATATTCCAGGTAAGGCCCCTTTTATAGCTGCTCTGGAGATTAGAAAAATAGATTTAAGCAGGTGTTAGTTCCATATATTAATATTTGTTCAATATTAAATTTAGGTCAAGAGAGGGGAAAGGAAAAGAGGAAGGAACAGAATGAGCCAAAAGTCCAGACATTATATTAAAGGGGATTACTGGGAAACATCTTACAATTTAGGAAGAATTTAGCTTAGGATAAACTTGTAGAATATTGAAAGACTCACAACAGTGTCAGATAAAGAAATAGCCAGACCTTCATCAGAGTCAAAGAAAAAGTAGACCTTGAAGATACTGTAGTCAAATTTAGGGGAAGTCCTGTGTGGAGTCCTTCAGGTTGATTTGGGTCCAGTTTTGTCTGCTCTTGAAGATGTAGTTGAGCTGGAGAGTTCTTATGGACATCCTAAATTCCAGTTTCCTCAATCTACTCCTGAACCCCATAGAACCAAAACAGCTTTTGAGGGGTTTCTATGTAGGGAATGACTTGGATGGTAGCTAAAATGGATCTCAACAAACTAGAATGTTATAGCTATAGTGGATAAAGCATTGGATTGGAATGAGGAAGACCTGGATTCAAATCTAGCTCCAAGTATTTGCTAGCTTTGTGACTGTAGGCAAGCTATCTAACTATTGTCTGCCTCAGTTTCTTCTTCTATAAAGTGGAGTTAATAATATCACTTGTCATGTGTTATAATGAGAATAGTATACATTTTATGAAGTGCTTTGCAGACATTATAGAACTATATTAAACTTAAAAAAAGGATAAATCCAAATACTAATACTTGAGTTAAAAAATAAACTGCTAATATAAGATAAGGAAGGCATAGCTAGGTAAAATCATCTGATTAAAAAAATTGAGGAGTTTTAATGAATTATAATCTCAATATGAATTAGTAATATGAAATCCAGTCAAAAGAAGCATTAAGAGAAATATGGTGCTTAGAGTGAGAGAACTGATGGTTAAGCACCTTGTCCTGGTCACATTACACTGTAATTCAGTTCTGAGTTCACTATTTTAGGGAGGCCATTGTTTATTTATTTGTTGTTCATCCTTTTTTTTGAAAAAAGACCAATGATATGATAGGGTGATATCTTGACTCTTTTGTGAATTGAATTTAAATGAGGGAGAGTTGTACAAAGTTTGTAGCCTCATTTTGTCTTCCAAAGTCATCAAATTCCAGTTGTAAGACAAAAGTCAAACAAGCATTTCTTAGCATAGTAGAATTAAAAAAAAAAGATTAGTTGTATGTGAACTTTAAATCTATTATGTATCATTTGCTATTGCTTTTAAATATTTAATAAAATCATAATGTAACTTTCCTTTCTTTTATTTTTTTCTCCCCCTCCTTCTCGTTCCCCCCTCCAACTTAGAGATGGCTACCTTTAGGCATATATACATATATATTATATATATATATAATATGTATATATACACATAGATAGACTATATACATATATATACATTAACATACATGTATAATATACATAGGCAGACATACACATACAAATATAGACATATATACAGATACATATTCATATATAATATACATAGACAAATATACATATGTATATATATACATATATATGTATATATACATATATACATATAATGCATTTGTGTGTGTGTAAAACCATTCTATACATATTTCTATTTACCAGTTCTTTTTTTTGGATCCTCTACTCCCCACCTCCCCCCGCCATCCTAGAACCTGTTTCTGCCTTCATGGCTATTGGAACAAATTGTTCTCATTATGCATTCAACTGGAGGGTGGGGATGTCTTCACTTGTTTGGGGCAGAACCTCCCCCCCACTCAATGATGAATTTTAGCCTCATTGGCTACCCTCAACATGGTTTAGCCTATCTGAGAAGATGGTGTACTGGGTTATGGATTCTGTGTATGCTGCAGCTTCTTGGAGTTACAAGTAAGAATTGGGTGGTGGGTGGACACCAAAGGTGAATGAGCAGGCCTGAAGAGGGCTAAGTAATCCTTCACTCCAGAGGCACCAGTCCTCCTTGAATACCTTAAACACCCCAAGTGAATATTGGATATGGGTTCACATTTATATAATAACCTGAGATAAAAATTATAAGCTTAAGGAATCAAGCAACTTTAAATGAAATGATTGGGATTTCCAAGTACAAATTATGTATTATTTCTTGGCATTTAATAATGAAACAATAATAAATCGATTCATCTCTGTATTACAAAATAAACAATATGCAAATCATATAATTATTTGAATAAAAATTGCATCTTAGGATACAAATGCTAACTCATTTGAATCTGTAGATTATTAATTTGTTCTCTTTATTTGAGTTTTAATCTTACAAACACAAATCCCTAAAACTCACAGAGAAATAATATTGTTTTCCTTGTTTCAAAACAATTGAAGAGTTTGTGTGAGTAATATTAGATAAAAAAATGAAACTAACAAACCTGAATATAATATCCCTTGCCACAGTGTCATTGCTTTGAATCCCAGGGAAGATACTCTTCAAAAACTCATTCACATTCAGAATCTTCTCTAAATGTTTTTCGCTTTGTTGCATAACTTTTAGTACATACAGTCTTTCAGGTAAGGGAGACTGCCTTGGCAAAGAGTCTTGTGAACACACCATATGAAGATGAGTTGCAAGAACAGAATGATTAACTTTAAGAAGAGGAGATTTAATAGGGTCATGATTAATTTCTTTCTAAAAATATTTTTTCAATTATTCAACAATTCAGTTTAATGTTTTGTGTTCCCTATTCTATCCCTCTCCTCCTCTCCTCTCCTATATCCCCCTCTCCTGCCCTCCTTGCTCAGACAGTAAGTAATCAGATATAATTTATACATGTGCAATTATGTAAAGCATTTCTATATTAGTCGTTTTGTACAAAAAGACATGAACAAAAGAAGAAATAAAAGAAAGTAAAAAATAGCAAGCTTGAGTGTCTACATTCAGATAATAGCAGTTCTTTATCTGCAAGTGGATATTATGCTTTGTCATTAGTCCTTTGAAATTGTCTTGATTTATTTTATTATTGAGAACAGGCAAGTCGTTCAAAGGTCTGTTCACTTCAATGTTTCAGTTCAGGTAAATTTCTCCAAGGTTTTTCTGAAATCATCTTGCTTGTCATTTATTATAGCACAATGTTATTCCATTACAATCCTATATGACAGCTTCTTTAGCCATTCCCCAAATGATAGGTATTCCTTTGATTTCGAATTCTTTGCTACCATAAAAAGAGCTACTATAAATATTTTTATACAAATAGGTCCTTTACCCTTGTTAAAAATCTCTTTGGAATATAGACCTAACAGTGTATTACTGGATCAAAGGATATGAATCATTTAAAAACCCTTTGGTCATAGTCATGATTCCTTTTTAAAAAAGCATTTGAAGAACTAGCAGTTAGAATTAATTATAGAATTAATTAACAGAATAATTCTGTTTGGTTCCAGAAGATAGAACTTAAGAGTAAAGAGGGGACATCTGAGGGACAGATCCATGGAATATATAGTAATTCCCATAATAGAAGTCTATAATCAAGATCTATATAGGTATGATCACTTGCCCATTATATTGAAGAGGGATTCTTGTTCAGGTGTAGATTGAATGGATTAGCCTTGGAAGACCTTTTCTACTCTTTTGTGATTCTAGAGTCATCATTCTCCCCCTCCTCCTTTTTACAATGTCCTTACATAAGTATTCAGTCTGGGACCACCCCAAAGGACAGCCAGGAATGCAGTCTTTGATCTGAGGGTAACTTGAACTCTGCATTTTTCCAATGGTACCTAGCTTTTCAGGATAGCTATGAAAGTTCACTGCAGTAGATAGGAGTAGCAGTAATCTATTACCCCTAGAATTCTGAAAACCTGGCAAGGCAGCTCAATTAATATAATCCATACCTGACACAGTCTCTAAGCATTTGTCATTGTGTACCATCTTCTTCTTTTTATGCTTCTTCTCCTTTATGCAAGGCAAGGACAATCCTATCAAACTAGGAAGCAGATCTGGGATTTTGTGGAATCTTGTCCCTTTTGACATCTGAACATTGCAGTTAAGTGAGATGGATTTACATATATAAATGGGATGAAAGACTAAAAGACCCCTTAAAATAGCCTTGAAACTACACGAGTATAGATAATGATGTGATATTTTATAGGCAATAAAAGATGGTATGGAAAGTTTGATAAAAGGGTCAAGCTAACTAAATTCATTTTAAGAAAAAGACTGATAGTTCAAGATTTTATATCTCCTTCCATGTCTTGGGTCATAGGAGTAACAATATCTCTGTCTTTTGCCTAAGTTGACTTTAACATTTAGCAGCTATGTGACTTTGAGCAAGTGACTTTCACTCTCTGAGTCTCAATTTCTTCATGTGTAAGACTGAACCACTAATGAACTAACTCACCAGCTTGTTCTGTGGAAAATGTGTTTCAAACATCAAAGTGCTATATAAAATGAATTATGATGATGATGGTTCTCTCTTCCACTCATGACCTGTCTGTATTAACCCATCTATTTCTCTCTCTCTCTCCTGATCCAAGTGCCATGATGTCTTTCTCTGTCTCCATGATGACTAATCTTCCAGAGTTACCCCATCCAGACTTATGTAACAAATTGTAGACTTTTCCAGTCCATCAAAGACCTCATTTCCTTAAAATCTTAATTCAAGAAAAAAGCCAGTTTGATAAACTGATTCACAATGAAAAGTTTATGATAGCAACTTGGTGTGATTCTTAACACACCATATAGGAAGAATAACTTGCCTGTATGCTATAGAGTGGTCTTATTTTCCAATACTTCTTTGTTCCTTCATTTAGGAAATTTATGCTGAGGTCCAGTAAAAAATGTATTACCTTCTTCTCGGCTATCTTTTCAACATCTCCCCTGGTTTTATATTGTATTACCCTATTTAGTAGACTCTGTGACATTGGAGATGGAGATTCTATCTGGTTCTACCTTTCCTAAAAGTACCAAATCACAAGATCAGAATCAAGGACTAGAATGATTTTAAAATTTGCACTAATAATGAAATGAAATGAAATAAGATCTATTTAGTTTGCTTTAGTTGTTTATTCTTTGTCTATATGTGTTTTAGATATGAAACAACATACAAAAACATTTATGGGAGATGGAATTGTGTGTCTTAAAATTCAAGATTCCATTTTGTTCCATTCATTTTAATTTAAATAAATGCAACAAATATCTGTTAAGTACTTACTAAGGACCATGTTGTGTCCTTGGAACTTCTGCCCTCAAGGAACTTACTTTCCATTGGGCAAAACCAAAACGCACATAGAAAACAAAATTGTATATGTGGATATACATATACTATATATGCTCATTATTATAATATAACTTGAACTAGTGTGTGTATACATATAGGCATACAAATATGTATATATATTTGAAAAATATATCATAAGCTAGGACACAGCTCATGTTCAAATACATACACATACGAATATGTTCAAATACATACACATATATATGTTCAAATATATGAATGCATACATATAATATGAATTGTTAAAAGAGAGTAAGATGATTTAGTTTATTTCAACCCTACAATTATCTCCTTGCTATTATAAGCCTTTATATTGGGCAAGTAAAAAGTATAGAGAGTGGTAACATATACACAAGTGGTAACATATACATAAGCATTGAACTTTTCATGATGGCTTTATTTTTGGAAAGCTCTGCATGTGAATGCCCTTTTCCTCTGAAATGGTAATATTTCAAATTTAAGAAGAGAAAACATTCAGTATTCTCTATGCATTCTTCTTATTTTTGAGTTCAGATTTTTTGGTCACTACTGAAGGTTTAGATCACTAATTGAAACCTGATTAATTAGCATTAGATTTTCTTAAAGTTAAACATCCCTTTATAGGGAGGAGCTTGCAAGCTAAAGAAATTCCCAATATCAAAAGTCTGATTTTACTTCTTTTGAATAAACTCTGCAGCAAGGCTTTTTGAAATAACCACATATAGCTATAATAAATAAACAAACAAATTAAGAAAGAAATGAATGAATAAAGTAACCACAAATAGCTAATTGAAATAACCACACACTGATCTATACTTTTTTTCTTTTTTAGATTTTGCAAGGCAATGGGGTTAAGTGGCTTGCCCAAGGCCACACGACTAGGTAATTATTAAATGTCTGAGGCCGAATTTGAACTCAAGTACTCCTGACTCCAAGGCCAGTGCTCTATCCATTGCACCACCTAGCCGCCCCTGACCTATACTTTCTAATGTACTTTTTCACCTTAATTTTCAAGGCTGATCTAATCAGTATTAAAAGGACAGATAGCAAAGAAAAAGAACTATTTGTGGAATCACATTCAGCCAGAGATTTTTGTAATGGATTTTAGCATTGTAGAAAAAGAAGGAGCAATAACAAGAATGATTTTTAAAGGTGTTTAAGTGCTTATAAAAAAAAGGAAATTAAAAAGAACAAAAAGGAATGATTACCTTTTGACCAATTATAATGTTTTTGACAGACCTGGAAAGACAAAGTCTTTATATTCTCATGTTTTTAGTTCTTAATGATGTTCAATTCTCTCTCTCTCTCTCTCTCTCTCTCTCTCTCTCTCTCTCTCTCTCTGTGTGTGTGTGTGTGTGTGTGTGTGTGTGTGTGTGTGTGTCTCTGTCTGTCTGTCTGTCTTTGTTTTAGGGGGATTGGGAATGGATACTAATACTTAGCTAGGTCTTATTAAAACTGTGGCTATTATCACATAACATTGTGAAAAGAAACCAATGAAACTACAATTTTTGGGGAAGCTTTAAAACCCTCGAGTGTTTGATATCCAGAAAGCAAGTGTTTCAATTTTTTTTTTTTTTTTTGCTTTTTAACCCAACTTTTGCAGAATGGAGACAAAATCTATACACCTGAAGGAAAGAGGACAGTTAATATATGAATTTATAGCAAATATGAACTATTGAGGGAAAATGCCTTTTCTTTCAGGATCAGGGTGTCCCTAAGATTTCAAGGGACATGCATTAAAACTGCCCTTTCTGATTCTGATCACTTGTCAGATCTATGGTCCTTGACTCAGGTTTCAGATTCACTTTTTTGAAATATCACTAACAGAGGTTAAATGACTTGGCCAAGATTATAAGGCAATAATAATGATAATAATAAAATTTATATAGTACATCAGAGTTTTAATGTTTCCTATAGATTAGGGAAAAAGAATATGAGACAAGGAAAGGTTAAGTGATTTCCCCTATGGTAATAGAATGGGTTAGGCCATTTCTCACTTTTCCTTTAGTAAGGTCATAAGATCTTATAGACCTGAAACTGAAAGAAATCATAGTATTATAGATCAAAAAAAGTCCTTAGAAGTCATCCTTTTACAAATAAGAGAATTAAGGCCTAGAGAGGTGGAATGGCTTGTCTTTCTAACTAGAAATATATTAAAAATATAAATATATGTAGGCAATATGGATTTGTAAATTATAGTAAATGTAAATAGATAAAGAGGAAAAAGAAAAGGAGGAAGAAAGGGAGATGGAGGGAGGAATGAAGGGAGAACAGGAGAGAGAGAGAGAGAGAGAGAGAGAGAGAGAGAGAACAAATGTTAGTGTCCAATATTTGATTACTCCAATTCTATAAAAGAGAAATAACACTTACATTTCCTACCTCATTGAGGACCAAATAAAGACCTACATAAATATTGTGAGTTATTGAATAAGGGAAGTCTGCCAAGTTGCCAATGATTTCCTTCACTTTATTTCTCTGGGCCTCAGTTTTCTCATCTGTAAAATAAGGGATCTGGACTACATGATCAGTGCTATGGACACTGGATATGACCCAAGAGAACTCCTATTGGAATTCCAGCTCTGCCATTTCCTACCTGATCATTTTAGATAAGTCATTTTCCTTTATCAGTAAAATGTGGGAACATATCCCTCCTTAAGGCATGAGATAAGATGGCTAGCAACCTTTATAATTTAGCTTTTTATCAGGCCTTAGTCAGTTGATTGTAAGAAAAGAGGAAGTTTTTGTGAGCAGCTGCTGAGTGCTCACTTAAAGTCTGTTTTGGATTTTCATAGAAGAGTTGGGCAGGAAGAGGACAAGGAGGAGGAGGAGGAGGGAGAGGAGAACAAGGAGAGGAAAGATATTACTATAATAATGATAATAATCATAGTCATCATCAAATGATCATAATAATAATAAAAAGAAGGAAGAGGAGGAGGAAGAGAAGGAGAAGGAGGAGGGAGAAGGCAGAAAAGGAGGAGAAGGAGGAGAAAGAAGGAGGAGGAGGAGGAGAAGAAGGAGTAGAAAAGAAGTCACAACTCCTGACTTAGGGTAGTTTATAATTTGGGTCAGGGTTCTTAATCTTTTTGTGTCATAGATCCTTTGGGCAGCTTGCTAAGAAACCCTCCTCAGAATCATTTGTTTAAATGCATTAAAGAAAAAGTACAAGATTTCAAAGTAAACTAGTTCCAGTGAAATATGGTTATCAAAAATGCATTTTTGAAAGTTCTCATCTTATGAACTTCTGCTCTAGATGAAACTCCCACACATGAAACCACCGAAGAACATTTTTATGTGGAAACACTGGAGTTTGCTTATGCTTAGACAACCAGCAGGCCGGCTCCCTAGGCTGCTCCCACATTCTTTCCCTCTTCCTATTTCTATAGCTTTTAAGTTAGTAGAGGGGAGAGAAGTAGAAAACAATCTTGGCTTGCTTCTCCAGCCCTGTCATTTCTGCCCTCTGCTGGCAGGGACAGGAAGAAAAGGTAGAGAAATACAGGGACGAGAATAAAGAAGGGTGGGTAAGAAGGGAAGCTAGAAAAGGAGAGGTGGAGGCAATCCCATTATATTGCCTTTATTCCCCCCCCCCCCATCATTCAGTTCTTTCTATCCAATCCACATGTCTTTTAGGAGTCTGAGCTAAGTCATCCAGATGCCTTGCATGCTACTATAGAGTGTGAGAGCATTGGCTAGGCTCATAACCTCTTTGTCATTCTAACATTTTATGATAATGCTAAATATCAATAAAAATATTCCTTAAATAAAAGATTTCTGGATAAAGAATTAGTTAATCTCCATACATATTTGTATAGCCTGCACAATAGTGTATGTTTTTTTTCCCCTTACAACAAAGACAGATGGTTTAAGCATATTGAGCATCCAGAGTTTACTGAGGCGCGTTATATAATCTCGGCACAGTCAGGGAATGAAATAAGAAATTCCTTGTTTGGCAGATGTAGCTTGCATATCGAGTTCATAAACTTTAAAACTTCTCCCCAGTCCAAAATCAGAGACAACCTGCTCCAAGTCAGTTTCCCATTTGCACTTAATTAGGGAGTGCATTTTAGAGGTCAGTGAAAAACAGTGGAGTACATTTTCATAATAACTTTCCTCACAATAAAATTATTTGCAAGGCAACTGTCCAATTTTCTCTGGAATGAGGGTAAGAAGAGTGGGGACACAGAGTGGAGTTATTGGATACCTTATCTGGAACTGCCCAAAAAATTGTCCCCAATCCAAAGAACACACAGTACATTCTGGATCTGAGGACAGGAGCCAAACACTATTTCTTTTCAACGATATTCATTTCTGTACAATTTCAATTTATTTCTAACAACTAAAAAGCAGAAAGTTAAAGATTTCCAAGACCTGAAGTAGAAGATCATTGTCCCTGTAGTCATTGCATTTTTAAAACAGCAGACCTAAAGCTTTTGATTATGTCCTGGAAGCTCACTGGTCCTTGATTTTCCCAAGTCTAACAATACAATTACATCATAAAAGGCAAAGGTAGTCCAAAGAATCCTGGATTATAGATTCTTCTTCCAAATCTTGGATGTAGATTTCATCTGTGACCTTGGACTAGTCATTTTCCTTATCATTTACCCTCATTTTCTTCTTTTATAAAATGAAGAGACAATGTGGCCTAATAGAAAGTGGGTTGATCTTGGAGTCAGGAAGACCTGAGTTCAAGTCTTCCTTCTTATGGATGCTGGACTGCAGTCAATTAACCTCCCAGTGTCTCAAGGACCTAAGAACACAAATTATAGAACAGTTACCAATCTATATATATAAAAGGAATTTTCACACTGGGAGTTCCTATACTACTGTTGTCATCAATCAGATCCTTTTAAAAAATGGTGGGTTGGACCAGCAGACCTCTGAGATGCCTTTCAACTCAATCTATGATCCTAAATGACTGGTTTGTCTATCTTTAACTTGTAAAAAAGGTTATAATGTGTGAGCCATGTCTTATAGTTAAGATTATCAAACTCAAACAGAAATGGTGGCCATTAAACCATATCATAAGGAGTCCTGAGTGCAGCATTTTGACTTTTAAATATATTATCTTTATTAATTATCAATAGATGTGATATTATTTGTATTTGTTTTGTGACTTATTTTCAAATTACATTTTAATCTGGTTCTGATCACATGCAAGCCCTTATGTCTGATACCTTTTAGATCACAAGGAAAAACTTCATGGAACTTGAGTTAAAAAAGGAAGACATAAGGGGCCCTTTGGGGGATGATCTTCTATTTTTACAGTAAGTACCCCTGAAATATTAGGAATTCAGGTTCAGTTTGACTAATCATTTCCAAACCCAGGGAAGCGCTCTCAGGGGGATGAGATTTTGAAAGATTTCAACTACTTACTCAATTCTAGTTGGACCTTCCATTCTTACTAATCCAGGAGCTCAGGACTAACATCCACAATATCCAAATTGCTTTCGATAAGTATGTACTGAAATGTGAGGCTCATTGCTGACTTACATAAGAAAGATCTTCATCTGTACATTCAGAATGCTGACCATACATACTGAGGAGTTTTATTTCAGGATTTAGTAACATTTATGCTGTGCATGTTTGATGATAAATGGTTCCTTGATGAGGACTTGATGCTTTTAAACCAAATTTCCCTCAAAGGCAGTTCACATGTCAAGTTGCTACATTCACCAAATGACTGAAGTAACCATAACCAATGTGGCATGACCAATGTATCAGAAGGAATACAGTATTTCCCTTTAGTCTCTTAATTTGATAGTGATGATAACAGGGAATTCATCATGCTTTATTTCCAGTGCTTGACAGATCATTCAGATTATGTGCCTTTACTAGTTACCTGAATATAAATCAGCCCAAATTCAGACCAGCTGTTCTGTCTCTGGGTTAGCAAGACAAGTTACCTGATTTTTATTTATTTATTTATTTGAAGTCTCATTCAAGAGGACATTCCCAACTACTAGCCAGTAGAATCTTTCTATTATGTTTTCTTTTATTTATCCCTATGGACAGGAAGAAATGTGGCATGGATTGAGAAAGACCTGGGTTCAAATCCTGCCTCTGACAGACTGGATGTGTAACCTTGGAAAAGTAATTTAACATACCAGTCCCTAAAGTAATTCACTCATAATTCACTCATAAGAATATTACAGACATTGGAGGAGAGAATTTTTACAACAATGGAATCAGAGGATTGGAATTTTTTTTAAAAATCATAGGCATATATATATATATATATATATATATATATACATATATATTAATGGGGAAGAGGTTGTGAACAAGAAAGAAAATTTTTTAAAAACACAACATTTGTAGTGGATGAAAGCAGTTGCTAAAGTAGAAAAATTAAAATCTTCATTAAACTTAGGAATCATTTCATTACCATTGCCTATGAACCATATAAAAGGAAAGAGTGAAATGAACATTGGTCATGAAGATGACCAATATGTTCCACTGGCTAGAGTTTAGAAAGAACAGATTGGGGGAACTTGATCCAAATTAGATTTTTCTTAAGGAAATTGAACAATAAATGCATCAGGATGAAAATATTGCAATCACTCAGGACTAAGGAGACTTAAAAGATGTCATTATTTTAAAACTGTATCATTTGTCATCCAGCTCTTTTGCTCAGGATTACATCACTTTTTCTTTTTCTAAAATGCTTAGGGCTTTTGGAGGGAGGAGAGGCTCACCTTTTTTTTTTTTTTTTTTTGCTGAAGTCTTCCCTGATTTTCATGTTATTGGTGCACTCTCCTCTGGAAATCATACATATGTGCTTATCTGTTTACATGATTTATCCTCCCAGTATATATAAGTTCTTTGAGAGTAGGGACTTTTTCGCCTTTTTTTTAAGTACAACAGTGAAATCTAACATTTACACAAAGCTTTGAGATTTGCAAAGGTTTCTTCCCCCCCCATATATTATCTTCTTTCATTTGATCCTCACAACAATCTTATGAAATAGGTGTTATTTTTAATTCTATTTTATAGATGAGTGAACTGAGAGTAAGGAATAGGGTGGATGGAATTGGAAGGTATATCTTTCTTCCAGCTATCTCTCCACTAGAAAGGCAGTTGGATTTTTTAAAGGGCTTGGTCCCCTGAGGTTGATTGGTTAATATCAATGAAACCCTTTCATGTTGGCATCATCTGTCATGTCTCACAGCTCCTCCATCTGCAAAACAGAGGAATTGACACCCAATAATGTACTTCATGAGCAACTGATGGATGGTATGCTCCCAAAATAAAATATCACAAACAGATGCTTTGCAGAAATCCTCCTTGAGCCTCTATAATAGAAAACAACTGTATCATTAATAATTTGGGCAAGAGATGAATTTCTTATTCTGAAGGTGGCTATACAATATAGGACATCTTTGGGACTTTTCTTTTTCTTCTTCTCACTGCTTCTCTCTTCCTCATTCTTTCTTCTTCACTAGATGTAGATATATGTTATATACTGAACTTTTGTATTTGTTTCTATTTAGCTGTGTGACTTTAAACAAGCCAATGAAGATCCTTTATATGTTTCTGTGGGAAGCATATATTTTAGGAATAATGCTACAAGAATGATATAGGAAGGTCATCCCCTCTCCCCACCATGATCAATTCCATTTACATAGTAGCTGACAAAAAGAGAACTGCCTATGAAACTATATAGCTCCATTTAATTCCACTTTCATAATATTATATATGTATATAATGTATATATAAAAAATTCAACATTCTTTTCAATACCTCCTTGCTTGACTGTGTTTTCTTTTAAGCATTAAGGAAATTTTTGAATGGACTTTTTTATTGGTGAGCATCATTATTCCTAACTTTTCCTATGACACCCAAATGAAAAGGAGAAGGAGGAGAAGGAGGAGAAGGAGAAGGAGAAGGAGAAGGAGAAGGAGAAGGAGAAGGAGAAGGAGAAGGAGAAGGAGAAGGAGAAGGAGAAGGAGAAGGAGAAGGAGAAGGAGGAGAAGGAGAAGGAGAAGGAGAAGGAGAAGGAGAAGAAGGAGAAGAAGGGGAAGGGGAAGGGGAAGGGGAAGGGGAAGGGGAAGGGGAAGGGGAAGGAGAAGGAGAAGGAGAAGGAGAAGGAGAAGGAGAAGGAGGAGAAGGAGAAGGAGAAGGAGAAGGAGGAGAAGGAGAAGGAGAAGGAGAAGGAGAAGGAGAAGGAGAAGGAGAAGGAGAAGGAGAAGGAGAAGGAGAAGGAGGAGAAGGGGAAGGGGAAGGGGAAGGGGAAGGAAGTAGGAGGAAAAGAAAGAGCAGGGGAAGGAGAAGGAAGAATATATAATTAAGAATTATAAAAACATCAATTTCCATATCCTTATTCCTCCTTTCTTTACGAGTGCATTCATTTTATCCTCTCCTCTCTTTTCCTTCTTAAAACCCACAGAACCAATCTACTTCCAGCTACTCTATTCCACCTTCCCTTAATTAACTACTTCAATACGAATCATCAGGCTCTATAGGAACAATGTTTATTTCATTAGAATATTAGCATTAAGGGGCAGCTAGGTGGCATAGTGGATAAAGCACCAGCCTTGGAGTCAGGAGTACCTGGGTTCAAATCTGGTCTCAGACACTTAATAATTACCTAGCTGTGTGGCCTTGGGCAAGCCACTTAACCCCATTTGCCTTGCAAAAATCTAAAAAAAAAGAATATTAGCATTGCATCATCATACAAGCTCTTTCCAATTGTTCAAATAAGTTTACATCTCTACATCTTTCTGAATACTTATGCTTGCATTTCAAAGTCGCTATTCCATTCTGGCTTTTTCATAAGGAATGCTCATTAAAGAGGGACTTAATGCATAGCTTAGGTCACATAGAATAGTCACCCATGTGGGGGCATTTAAGCATTTATTAACAACCTACCATGTGGCCAAGAACTTTACAAATCTCTCATTTGATCCTCACAACAACCCTCAGAGGAAGGTACTATTATCTTCAATTTATAGATGAGGAAATTAAACCAGACAGAAGTTAAATGACATGCCCATGGTCACACAGATAATTATCTGCTGCAGAATTTGAACCCAGGTTTTCTTTGTTTCAAGTTCAGCATTCTATCCAGTACTCCTCCTAGCTGCCTCCAGGAGAACTAGAACATAAGTGGATATAGTTGGAAGCAACTTCTTTCTACTGGCTGCATGGCCAAAACTATCTTTGTCTCTAAAACTATCTGACCAAGAATAGTCCTTCTCTTTCCTACATTGATGTATAAAGGGTAAAAGACTCCACTCAATAGGTGATACTCTATGTTAATACAGACCCTGTCCCTTTGACCACATGACCCTGAGAAATAAGTTTGGGGTTTTGGACCTTCTTATTTATCATATTTTTGGTCTTTTTGCAGGGAGAATAGTCTTTGACTTAGGAGCTCAACCCATGGTGTTCCCAGAGTCTAGGAACCCAGGTTGAATGGTGTAGCTAGTTCAGGAGGGAAGCCCTGAAAAGCCAAGTTCTGAGATGCTAGCCTAGCAGGACTTTGAACTTGTTGCTGGGATTAATGTTATGGAAGAATTGAGCTAACTTTTGTTTGTTTGGAATATACTCCAAATCTGTCCCCAAAGAATGAGGTGATTTAGAGAGAATTAGACTTCCAATGTGTTGAAGGAAATGTATATTTGTTCTTGCTGTGCCTTTGAAGTAAAAATTTCATGTAAAGAAATAATCCTTTTTGTAAATAATAAATAATCCCCTTTGTAAAATTTAATCTGATGTTAAATGATTAAATAGAATCGAAGTGTTAGTCAATGGCTCATAGAAGTGCAAGTATAACTAATAGGGGCTTGACTAATGGCAAGAGAACAGAGATTCCCCAACACCCTGAGTATCATGGAAATGTGGACAGGAAATGCAATAGACCTAGTCCTCAAACAATGATGACTCCACTACCATACTACAAGATTTGGGAGTCAGGAGGACTTGAATTCAAATCTATCTTCACACACTTGACATTTACCATGTTACCTCGGAAAGGTCACTTAACCCTAATTACCTTGCATCCAGGGCTATCTCCAGTCATCTTGATCTGGCCACTGGACCCAGATGATTCTGGAGGAGAAAGTGAGATTACTGATTTAGCACAATACGCCCTCACTTAAATTCAATTCACCCACATGTCATAGCATCATCTCCCTGATGTCATGGTCTTCTTTGAGGATGAAGTATAAAACATCATCATAGTATTTTATTTCATGTGAATGGAGTCCCCTTAGTCCCTTTGTTGATTAATCCTCTTTATCTTGTATATAAACTTGTTTGTATGTAGTTGTTGGCATATTGTTTCCTTCATTATCTTATGAGCCTCTCTCAAGGGCTCTGTGACTGTCTTTTGGCTTTCTCTGTATCATCTGAACTTGGCAGAGTGACTGGTACATAATAGATGCTTAATAAATGTTTGTTGACTGACACTGCATTATCCTAGTACCCTAAGGGGATTTGAGGAATATTCCTGTCTCTTTGGCTGAAACTCCACCTGTTGAATTCCTTTCCATTTTTAAGAAGACATTTAACCACATTATATCAAATGAGTCTTTACAAAGAAACAATTCCTTTAAAGTTGTAGAAGGACAACATAAAAACTAAGATGATTTGCAAAGGATGCTGCAGACTATGGAATCAGAAGGTGTCATTTTAGCTGAGCTTTGATGACTCTTAGGGGATTCTAAGAGGGGCAGCATTCTTAGGCAGTAGAGACAGCCTGTGTTAATGTGTGGATATAGAGTGTAGTATATGGAATAAATGGCAAGAAGATCACTTTGGTTAGGCCATATTGTACATCAAGGGGAATAATGCACAATAAGTTTAGAAATGTGCATTGGAGCCAAGTTGTGAAGGGTTTTAAATTCCAAACAGAGAAATTTGTATTTGGTCCTAGAGGTAATACATAACTAGAGTTTATTAAATAAGCAGGGGAGTTCCCACCATCAGACCTGTGTTTTAAGAATTCTATTCTCATATGGTTTGTGGGAACATAATGTTAGGAGAAACAGTACTCCATAAGAAATTTCTATAGAAAGAAAATTTATGTGCATACTTTATAAATCTTAAACGGGTTATATTAATGTGAGTTACTTCTATTAGTGTGATTATTACAGAAAGCAATAGGTACCACATGCAAACTAACTTTCAAAGTAATTAGTGCTATCTGTGCTCAAGTTTTTGGTTAGATTGTCAAAATATATCTGTTTTATATTTCAGACAATTGATCATATGTTGGTACTAGTAGGATTTTATAAGTCTGTGAGATTGATGAAGAGTGTATTACTAAAGTTAAGATCAACAGTGGTCAGGGTAGGGTCATTATCATTTCAAACCTTGAGCTTTTATATTTTATCCCTTTACCTTAACTTTTTATTTGAAGGGAGGGATTGGGATGGGGTAAAAAGATGGGAAGTCTGGCCAAGGGATTTCATCAAAGTTAGGATCTCGTGGTGTTTGGAAATTCCTTCTACTGATACATATACATATTATAATATTAGAGAATTATATGGGGTACAGAAGTTAAATCAGCTGCCCTGATCACATGAAAATTCAATAAGCATTTATTAAAATCTTCACAGATTACTATGTATCAGGGTACTGGGGACATAGACACCTCCACCCAATTCCTGTCCTCTAGGAGTTTACATTTAGAAGGATCCCTGCCTTCCTGACTCAAAGAATAACCCTCTATCTGTTATGCCATCCTACTTTCTCTAACTATTCCTGGAACAAACAGCCAAGTACTTTAGTAGTATCTCCCCCCTCCCCACAACTTTGACAAACCTTAAATGTTCAGTCATCTGTAGTAAGTGATAAACTACCCAGTGGATTGTTGACATGGTTGTGTGTGTGCACATGCATCTACACACATACACACAAAACATGCATGTACATGCATGCATTTAACATGGCTGTCACACATGTTCATACAATTAAAAGAGGAATAATGACTCATTAACCAAACAGGTACTAGAAAAATACTCATTTAAGACAATCCCAGCTACTTCCTCAGCTTTTCCACTTCATTGCTGCTTATGTGAGTAAAAACAACAAGCTAAATGGAGACTTTCAGGAACCCCAGGGACCAATTAATGCCACGTGATTTCCTCCCTGCCTTCCATGAAAATAACTATATTATAATGGACTGTGATATTAATATCGGCTTTGGGAAAGTCAGCCTGCAGCTCAATGGGAAGGAAGTGGCAAGAGTAAGGACTGTGGAATGTACAGTATTTGACAGCATAGAAGCTATGCCTTTTTATAAGCTGCATTGCATAACTAAAATAAAGGTAATATAGAGAAATTCAAGAGGTTAGTGAGTTCATTAAGGTCAAAAGGCCACTCCAGAAAGTTCATCTCAGATCTCTGTATCCAGAAGGGAAAGGAATTCTGGGATAGTTTGGTTTCATTTTAAGAATAATATTTTACTTTTCCCTAGTTGCATGTAAAGATAATTTTTAACCTTAATTTGAAGAAAGTTTTGATCTCCCTTTTCTCTTTCCCTCCTCTACCCCCCACCCCGAGACAGTAAGCAATTTGATACAAGTTATACATGTCCAGTCATGTAAAGCATATTACCATATTAGTCTTCTGAAAGAAGACACAAACTGGGGCATTTTTCTAAGGATTTTGCAGAAATTATACCTTTTATTTGGCTTTTCCTTTTTGGAATAAACAAATAAGCCTCAGAAGATAGGCAAGATGAATACTGACAATTTTTGTTTTCTCTTTAAATTGAATTGTAGAATGCAGAATATCCCAAATGTGCTGCTTCTTTCTGGATAAATAGAGGTTTAAAAAAATATGCTTTGGCCTTCTTATGCAAATTAGCTTGGATTTTAAATCCCAGAAAGAAGATACATTATTACTTAGTATCCTTAATCAGATGATGAGGGTCATAGTCTTGATTTTCGGATTCTGACCCTTATTTGCAATATGAATAGTGATTTCACTGGTATAAAGTTTTTGCATTATGAATAGTGATTTCACTGGTATAAAATATTATCTGGTGAGAAAAGTCCTTATCCTAATGCAGATGCTGACTTTTTCTCTATGCAAGTTGACCTGAGTACTAGGAAATTAAGTCATTTGTCCAGGAGTGGGACTTCAATCCAAGTCATGACTGAGATTAACATTCTATCAAAGACATCAGAATGTCACTGAGATTTGTTTCTTCAAAATGGAGACAAAGTAAACTAAAGTAGAAAATATATGATATGGTCTATCTTCTAGGTGCCATATTTCTTTAGCTTGCTGAAGAACCATCTCTAGTATGACCTCCTCTTTCAATATTTATCTGTGACCTATGTATTTGGTTACTCAATATCTCCCTCCTCCCTCCCTAATCCACTCCCAGGAAAAAAAAAATGTTAGCTCCTTGAAGGCAAGGTCAGATGCTTTTGTATCTGTATTCCTGTATCCAAGAGTACTTGGCACCTGGTAGGCCCTTTAATTTGTTGTTGTTGTTGATTTGAATTGATTGAGGAAAGGGCAGTTAAGCTTTGTGCTGCTCTGTTGAAAAGGGTTTAAAAATTCTTATATTCTTGACACTTCATCCTGGTAATGAGACACTACCTCTGGGACTTTGGGCATTGTAGGATCCTTTTAGTGCAGCAAGAGAAGACTAAGAATAACATCCTGACATATTTTAAATCCCAGACATTACTGCTGGTTCCTCACCCTCAATCTCCAGATTGAGACTGGGGCTCTGTTTTGAGGGTCAAATCCTTACTTCCAGATACTGGAGAGACTGGAGTCTTGTCTTTCTTGTCTTTCTTGTCTGTCTTTCTTTCTTGTCTGTCTTTCTTGTCTGTCTGTCTTTCTTGTCTGTCTTTCTTTCTTGTTTGTCTGTCTGTCTTTCTTTCTTTCTTGTCTGTCTTTCTTGTTTGTCTGTCTTTCTTTCTTGTTTGTCTGACTGTCTTTCTTTCTTGTTTGTCTTTCTTTCTTTGTCTGTCTTTCTTTCTTGTCTGCCTGTCTTTCTTTCTTGTCTGTCTGTCTTTCTTGTTTGTCTTTCTTTCTTGTCTGTCTGTCTTTCTTGTCTGTCTGTCTGTCTTTCTTTCTTTGTCTGTCTTTCTTTCTTGTCTGCCTGTCTTTCTTGTCTGTCTGTCTGTCTTTCTTTCTTTGTCTGTCTTTCTTTCTTGTCTGCCTGTCTTTCTTTCTTGTCTGTCTGTCTTTCTTTCTTGTCTGTCTTTCTTTCTTGTCTGTCTGTCTTTCTTGTCTGTCTGTCTGTCTTTCTTTCTTGTTCGTCTTTCTTGTTTTTCTGTCTTTCTTTCTTGTTTGTCTTTCTTGTCTGTCTTTCTTGTCTGTCTTTCTTTCTTGTCTTTCTTTCTTGTCTTTCTTTCTTTCTTGTCTTTCTTTCTTGTCTTTCTTTCTTGTCTTTCTTTCTTTCTTTCTTGTCTTTCTTGTCTTTCTTTCTTTCTTGTCTTTCTTTCTTGTCTTTCTTTCTTTCTTTCTTGTCTTTCTTTCTTGTCTTTCTTTCTTGTCTTTCTTTCTTGTCTTTCTTTCTTTCTTGTCTTTCTTTCTTGTCTTTCTTTCTTGTCTTTCTTTCTTTCTTTCTTGTCTTTCTTTCTTGTCTTTCTTTCTTGTCTTTCTTTCTTGTCTTTCTTTCTTTCTTGTCTTTCTTTCTTTCTTTCTTGTCTTTCTTTCTTGTCTTTCTTTCTTTCTTTCTTGTCTTTCTTTCTTTCTTGTCTTTCTTTCTTTCTTTCTTGTCTTTCTTTCTTTCTTGTCTTTCTTTCTTTCTTTCTTTCTTTCTTGTCTTTCTTTCTTTCTTTCTTGTCTTTCTTTCTTTCTTGTCTTTCTTTCTTTCTTTCTTGTCTTTCTTTCTTTCTTGTCTTTCTTTCTTTCTTTCTTGTCTTTCTTTCTTTCTTGTCTTTCTTTCTTTCTTTCTTGTCTTTCTTTCTTTCTTGTCTTTCTTTCTTTCTTTCTTTCTTGTCTTTCTTTCTTTCTTGTCTGTCTTTCTTTCTTTCTTTCTTTCTTTCTTTCTTTCTTTCTTTCTTTCTCTTTGTTTCTTATTTCCTCCCTCTCTTCCTTCCTTTTTCTTCCTTCTTCCTTCTTTCTTTTCTTTGTTTTTTCTTTTCTCTTTCTCTTTCTTTCTCCCTCCCTCCCTTTCTCCCTCTCTTCTTCCCTCTCTTCCTCCCTTCCCCCTTCCTCCCTCCCTCCCTCCCTCCTTCCCTCCCTTCCTTCCTTCCTTCCTTCCTTCCTTCCTTCCTTCCTTCCCTCCCTTCCTTCCTTCCTTCCTTCCTTCCTTCCTTCCTTCCTTCCTTCCTTCCTTCCTTCCTTCCTTTTCTTACAAAGAAAAAAACAACCTTATTAGGGTCCCACAGTTAATTAGCATCTCAGGTTGGATTTGAACCCTGGAGGTCTTTTTGACTCTCAGGCCAACACTCTATCCACTGCATCCCATTGATTCTTGAAGACAGTGAAGCTCAGGTAAGTTATGTGATTTACCTAAGCCACCTAGCCTGTAAGGAGCAGGATGGTCTCTTGAGTCTAAATTCACAGCTTTTTCTACCAGACCAATGGCATTTCTTCTACTCTTATTTCAGAGCTGCTGGCTAAGGAAAGCACTTTGTAAACCTTCAATTTTTATACAACTTTGAGCCAGGTTATTATTATAAATGTGTATTATTGTTATTATCAGGGAATGAAACAGGGTCTTAAAAGATCAATTGGTTTGGAGAAGATTTGTCTAAAAGAATATTAATGCAGACTTTGAAGTAAGTCCAAATAAATCAGTTCTCATAGGATTGTAAATTAAAACTAGAAAGGATCTTTGAGGATATCTAATCCAGAAGTGTCAAACACTTGGCTAACCAGGCTTCATGGAAATCACAGCATGCCCTTGTGAGGTTGAACTAGATTAAAATGTAATTGTGAAATATTTAGCAACATAAATACAAATATAATAGAACGTAGATAATGTTAATGTGTGGTTTTCTAAATCAGTTTGTGGTCCACAGGGATCCTAATGCTCTAGAATCCACTTCTACTTGAGTGTGGCACCACTGAATTCAATCATCTCATTTTTTACATGACGATGAGTAAGACCCTAAGAAGTTAAGCATCTTGTTTGGGGTTATCTGATAAAGAGAAGAGCTAAGAATTGTAACTAGATTCCTTGGCTCCAAGTTCAGTGCTCTCCAATATGCCATTGCCTGGAGGTCTTAAGAAATTTTAATTTTATTTCTCTGTCTTCATAGACTCTTGATAAGGCTCCATGTTTATCAAGCATCTACCTAACAGACACATTTGTCCATTTCTGGTCTTGGTGATACCAGACTGCTGAGGTTAAGGGACTCAGGAACTTAAAAGTGTTCCACTCAATCCCTTTGTTTAATAAATATCAAGTTACCAAAGCAAATGGCTACTTTGGCAAGCAAGGCCTTCAAGGAGAAACCTCATGAGGAAGAGTTAAGTCAAAGAAAATATGAGAAAGGGTTAACACATAATTAACAGCTGGAAGGAATCCTAAGGATTTCAAATCTAGCCCCCTCCCCCTTTTTTATGGAAGGGAAGTTAAGGCCCAGAGAGGTAAAGGGATTTGCCTAAAGTAACATAATTCTTATTAGCTGCAGAGGGGAGACTAGACCCCAAGTTGCTTAATTGCTTAATTTCATCACAGTCCAACTTTTTTGCTCTTTACTTTTTGCTTTTCCTTGTTCTGCAAATTATATTTATACTAAATTAAATGTTATTTTATTTATTCTTTGATGGCTAATTATTTATCTAATCCTGAATGACCTTCCAGTCAGTGCTCACTCATTTATTTTGTGATTATGTCCAAGTTTTCTGGTATAGATAGATAAAGCATTTATTAAGCTTTGGCTTTGCTAAGGGGTGGATAACACTCAACCCTCAGAATTTAGGAATAAGTTTCAATAGGATCTCTCTCTCTCTCTCTCTCTCTCTCTCTCTCTCTCTCTCTCTCCCCCTCCCTCCCTTCCTCCCTCCCTCTCTTCCTCCATCTTTCCCTCCATCTCTTCCCCTTCCTCCCCACCCCCACCTTAACACACCATCAATCTAGAAGTCTGGTCATATTAGTCCATTTGTTTTTCTCATAGTGATGTTCTATAACCTTTTAACTGTTTCCCATGCCTAGAATGATCTCACTCTTCACCTTCACATTTCCTTTTTAGGAATTCATTAGTTTTTGTTGTTTAGTTATTTTTCAGTCATATATGATTCTTCATGACTACATTTGGGATTTTTCTTGGCAAAGATATTAGAATGGCTTGCCATTTCCTTCTCCAGCTCATTTTACAGATGAAGAAACTGAAGGAAGGAGGGTAAGCAGTTTGCCCAGGATCACACAGCTAGGAAGTGTCTAAGGTCTGGTTTGAACTCATGAACTGACTTCAGATCCAGCATTCTACCCCCAGCACCACCTAGTCAAGAATTCTTGGTTTCCTTCAAAAGTCAGATCAAATGCCATACTTTCTGCAAGAAGATGTCCAGTCCAGCCCATTCTTCCTCAGACCCAGTGTCTTCCCTCAGTAGTTAACTTCTATCTACTCTGTATGTATTATAAATATATGCATCTATATACTTGTTCTCTCCCCTCTGAGAATAAAAACTCCTTGCAACTAACAACACTGGCACAATGTTTGTTGATTGATTGATAAGTTATTTTCCCCTCTGTTGATTCCCCCCAATTTATCTTGTCTGTATATCACTATTTGCTTGTTTTTCCCCATTAGACTCCTTGTAAGTAGAGTTATCTTTGATCTTTCTTTGTATATCCAAATACTGGTACTTGGTGGGCAATTAATAATTTAGCTGATGGGGCAGCTAGGTGGCAAGTGGATAGAATGTCAAACCTGGAGTCAGAAAAACTTCTCTTAAATCAGTTTAAATCTGACTTCATTTAACTTTTCTTTTATAAGTGTAGATACTATGGTATTTAATGTATATAGGTTTAGTATTTAGTATTATTTATTTATTGTCTATGGACAATGTATGATTGTGATGGAATTCTTCTGTGCTATAAGACATGACAAGCTTCTTGACTGTAGAAAAATATGGATAGGCTTGCATGAAATAATGAAGAGTAAAACAAGCAGAACCAAAATATGAGAACAGTAATACTGTTCTAATAACAACTTTGAGTGATTAAGTCATTTTAACTATTATTAATACTCAAATTAACTATAAAGGACATATGATGGAAGATGCTACCTGCATCTAAAGAAAGGACTTATAAATAGAAGTATGCATAGAATGATTTTACACACACACACACACACACACACACACACACACACACATTTGTTTGTTTGTTTGTTTGTTTGTTTGTTTGTTTATGGCTAATTGTAGCCAAGAGGAGGGGGAAAGTTGCATGATAACTTTATTATATATTTATATAACTTTTATTATATATTTAAAAGCAATAACAAGTTATACAAAATAGATTTGCAGTTTGAAATACAATCTTTTTTTCTATTTGATTTTTTTATAGAAATGCTTGTTTTATATCTTAAATTCAGAATAAAAAAATCTTCTTCAGACACTTAGTAGCTTGAAATCCTGGGCAAGTCATTTAATCCTGTTTGCCCCAGTTTCCTCTTTGTAAAATGAGCTAGAGAAGGAAGTGTCAAACCCTTCCAGCATCTTTGTCAAGAAAGTCCCAAATGGGGTCACAAAGAGTTGAACACAACTGAAAAAAAATGACACATTTAACTGAAATGGCATAATTATTCTATGAATTTCTTCACACCTCTTTTATACACATATTCTATTTTGTATGATCGTTGTGTGTCTGCCATATAAACACTATTTACTTCCAAAAAAAATAAAAAATAAAAACTCTAATATTTGTATTGGTCTTTAAATTACTCAAAGTGCTTGCCTCTCAACAGCTCTGTTGGGCAGGTAATATAAATACTATTATTCTCATTTGCAAAATAAACAAACCAAAACTCAGAGGTGTTCATTGACCAGTTCATGATTACATTTTTGATAAATTGTCTGCCCCTTAAGGGTGGACCCTGAGCCTGTATTCCATTAAAAACAACAATAATATAAACTTCCAATTATATAACACTTTATGAACTTTAGTATATCTCTTGACAGCATTTTTGTGAGATAAATAGATAAGTATTCTGATCTTCATTTTGCTGCTGAAAAAACCGAGGTTCAGAATGAGGAAGTGGTTTGTTTAAGGTCACAAAGCTAGTAAGTATCAGAGCTAAGACTTAAACCCTAGCTTCTACTTTCACCTCTAATGCTCTCCATCATTTTTCTTCTTTGCGTCCTCCCCAGTGCTTGCTTCAGTAGCTCAAAGAAGTCATTTCTAAATGTTTTGCTTCAATAGCTCCAAAATGCCATTTCCATTTTTCCCTTTGTTGATGATTGTTAAACTCACAAGCAAAAGGAAAACAATTTTTGCTGAAAAAATGACTGAAAACACTGTTTCTTAAGATCCTAGGGAAAAAAATCTTGTGTCTGTGGTATTTATCTCCTTTTTCAATGTTATGTTTATGGTCTGACTTGAAAAAAGGTTCCCCAGTACCTCTATCTTTTTACTGACTTCAACAATAGGAATTCATTCTTATAGATTAAGGTCCAGTCTTCTGGTTTCTAGGGACAGAAAGGTGGTTCAGTGGATAGAGCACTTGCCCTTGAGTTGGGAAGATTTATCCCTCTTGAGTTCTAAATATCACCTCGGATTTTTACTAACTGTGTGACCCTAGACTTAACCCTGTTTGCCTCATTTTCTTCTCTGTAAAATGAGTTGGAAAAGGAAATGGCAAACCACTCCAGTATCTCTGCAAAGAAAATCCTACATAGGGTCATGAAGAGGAGGTCATGACTGAAGAATAACAACAATCCTTGGATTCCTTGATTAAAATGCAAATATATTTAATAGACTATCAGAGGGTTAGCATTACAGAGGACTTCAAAGGTCATCTAGTCTATCCCTCTCTATTTATAGCCACGAACTATTGTGCAGAGACTATAATAAATTGATAAATTTACCTAGTTAGTTGTTTTCAACTGTTGTGTCCAATTCTTCATGACACCATGAAGACCATACTGGAGTAGTTTGTCATTTTGTTCTCATGTTATAGATAAGGAAACCAAGGCAAACAGCTAAATGGCTTGCCCAGGGTTGGAGGTTGGATTTGAACTTAGAAGATAAATCTTCCAGTCCCCAGGCTGGATTCTCTATCCACTGTACCACCTAGCCGCCCAGCTAGTGTTCAACTAGTATCCTCTCATCAACTAGTATCCTCTCATGATGAATTACTCTGTCAAATTAATCTATTGCCCACAGGACCTTGAAAGAATGGTTCTAGGAATTTTCTCTGGCTCTCATTTCAGACTAGGTTTCCCTGGTCTCCTTTAAACCCAAAATAAAATCTCATTCCCTGCAATCCCTTTTAATTCCAGTGTCTTCCCTCTACTAATTATCCTTTTATAAAATTTGTTAGGGGGCAGCTGGGTGGCTCAGTGGATAGAGCACAGGCCCTGGAGTCCGAAGTACCGGAGTTCAAATCAGACTTCAGATACTTAATAATTGCCTAGTTGTGTGGCCTTGGGCAAGCCACTTAACCCAATTTGCCTTGCAAAAAACTAAATAAACAAAACAAAACAAAAAACTTGTTTGTACCTACTTGTTTGCCTCTCCCATTTGATTGTAAGCTTCCTGAGGGCACGGACCAATTTACCTTTATTTATATCCTCAACCCTGACCACAATGCACAGTAGTCACTTAGCAAATGTTTATTGATTGATTTATTGAAAAACAAAACAAAATAATCTAATACCCAAGAGAAGAAGGAAGGAGGAGGGCCATAGAAGGACACTGACTACAAATTTCATTTTATGTATTTGCCTGAGACTCAGGTTATTTAAATTTTACATTTCTTCTATTAGCTCAAAAAGGGATTTAGAAGATTTTCTTCATTTATGGGACTATAATTCAATTAACTCCCTCTGTCCCTTCTAAAATGAAAGTGTATGTGGTTGTGTTATCAAATTATTTTGATCAACAGTGTTCTATCTCCCTTCCTTTGGTTGAGATATAAATTTCTTCCTAGTTTCTAGTGTCCATTTTAACTTCAGCTAGAATTCAGGCACTTGTAGTCCTCCATCACATCTGGGATTCTCTTCCAATTCCCCAATCTCCAGGGAAGCCTAGTTGTGATTATAAATAGTAGATTTAATCTAGATGACCCCATGTTTACCTTTCATTTCTTAAGAGTCAGCTCATAGAAGTATAGACAGAACTGGAAGAGACCTTGCTTAGATTTAAAGATAGAAAGGATCTCAAAGGTCAAATAATGTAATCTCATTTTAAAGATGAGAAAACTGATGCCCAAAGGAGCTGTGACTTGTTCAAGGCCATATAGACAGGAAGTGGAAAAAAAACATGATTTGACTTAATTCTCTGATTCCAAGGCCAGTGTTCCTTTTGTTAAACCCAACTGCCTCCTTTCCAAATGAAGAATTTGTGGAAGAAAAACTTGTATTGGGAAAAAATGATCTTAGAACTATTAGCATTAATTATTCTTTGTCTCTTTATCTGAAAAGATACTTTCATCTTTGTGTTCCCCTTCACTCTCCCCTTCCTCCTCACCCTCATCCTTTTCTTCATACTCCTTCTAGGTAGCTTTCCTGATCTAGTTTTCCCAGTTGAACTGAGAGTTGAGTCAGCTTCTCCCCCAACCGATCATCCTCATTTCCCTTTCCCAGGAAATAAGGATAGCAATGCTGCAACCACTTAGGAATAACCTGTAGGGACCATTGTGGTATAGTCCACTTTGATGATTTCTTCAGACACAGGGAGCAGACTGACAAATTGACTTTCAAGTGAAAGGTCAGTGCTGAGAACTGAAGGGTAAGAACATCTGGATTTCCGATTAAAATACTGTCGATGGAGCACAGTCTGCAGCTCCGGCTGCTCATTGTGTAGGAGTTGCCATCAGATGGACTCATTTGGCAGCTGTTTCCATCCCTGGAATCAGATTGGAGGAAATAAAAATTCTTTGTGAGTTGTTTTTTTTTTGGAGGGGGATGAAGACTTGGGGGGGCAGCATTTTAAAGGGACTGACATGCTACTGCCTGGCAAAATCTGATTCTATGTGTTAAGCCATCAGGAAGATCTAGGCTTGCCCAGCACAGGAAGGAGAGGGAACCTATGAACACATTCCCTTCTCAATATAATTTGTATTTTCATTCCCAGAATTCATCTGTATGTCCAAGCCAACTTGTAAACTCTTCTAGGTCTGTGAGTCTTTCATTTGTATCTTCTTGTGCCTAGGACTGTGTCTGATGCTTAATACATGTTTATTGATTACTGTGTGAGCATAATGGAAGGAGCACAAATTAAGGATTGGAAGGATTTGGTTACTGTTGATTCTAGGGTCAATTCAATTATTAGGAAGGGGGCAGAGAAGAAATTTTAGGAATAAAACCCCCCACCAGCAGTGTGTATCTGTGACTCATTTTGATGGCCACTTGGACATGCTGAGACTGAACAGCTTGCCTCTGCTTACACAGTCAGTAGGAGTTAAATTCAGGTCTTGAGCCTGCGTCTTCCTTACTCCTAAGCTAGCCCTCTTATTCCACTAGATGCATGGTTGCCTCTGAGTTCAGTTCTATTTAACAAGCACAATGTGTATTCAAAGCATCTAGGGACTTCTTTTCTCTTCTGTGGAACAGGATATACCAAGAGCTTTACTCCCTTAAAGGAATAATAATAGGAAAAATTAGACAATACATGTAAAGGGTTTTGGGGAGGTGAGAAAACAGAAAATGCAGCATATATTAAAGATATCATTACTTAATTTCTTCCTCTGAAATTGTCTACAATAAATTGCTTATTATGATGATTAAACAGGTAGATGAAAACATCATTTAAAAAATTATTATCTCTTACATATATTTTTCTGACCTCTAAAGGGAGATCTTTAATTGGTCTTATAGAAATTTCCCTCCATTGATTCTTTTGCCACACCTGTTAACAGGTAGTTTCAATTAGGATGGGGGTAGGAGGAACTACACTATTTATAGCTAGCACCTAGGATTCCTTCTCCATCTTCCACTCCCCTGAAGTCCACTGAAGAATGGGGGACCAAATTTATGTTGCAGGATACCCCAATGGGGTTAGGGCTGATAGGAAAGGATTTGAAGAAAAAGAGGAACCTCTTAGACATGGCAGCTAAGATTTTTGTGAGCCCAGCACAATTTTCTAAAGCTTTATAAGAAAGAAAATATTAGTCATAGTTTTCTGCATTCAAAGAGACTGAGCAATATTTTTCTCTGAATGTCAAAGCTCTTCTGTAGGTACTTTTTCTCTCTTGCCTTCTCATTCATCTCTTCCCCACCTGATTTTTCTGCCTTGATTGACCCTTTCAAAAATCTAGAGTCAAATATGCCTACTGTCAGGTTACTTTTCTTGTTTATGGCTTACAGAGGGCCTGAATGTTTTGTGAAGTCAGGGGGTCCTATTTCTTCCTGGTTTCGTACCCTCAGATTTTAGTGGGACCCAGTAGATACTTTTTGACTGAATCATAAGCAGAAGATGGATGGGCCATTGTCAGGGACTCTAGTTCATCTCTAGCCTGGAATATTGAAACAGTTTCCTAATTGTTCTCCCAGCATAAAGACCCTCTCCTCCATCCAACCTTCACACAGCTGCTGAATCAATAGTCCTAAAGCAAAAGTCTGAGCATGCTATTCTCTTGCCCAAGAAACTCTACTAACTCCCTCTTGGTCTCTAGGGTAAAACACAAATTTCCCTGGCATTTAAGGCCCTTTTCCAATCTGCTTCCCACTTAACCTATCTTTCCAGACTTGTTCTATATTTCTTTTCTTTCTGAATTCTGCTGTCTAGCCAAATTGGCCTCTTTTTTTGTTCCTTATAAGTATCTATCTTTCATTTCTGTGACTTTGCACAGCACTTTCATGGTGGTTGAATAAATTCTTTCTTCATATCTTAGAATTTCTAATTTCCTCCTAAGCTTAGTACCAGAAACTCTTCCTCTCAGAGAACTTTCTGGATGTTCCATCATGGATTCTAGTGATTCCCCACTCCCCCCCAAAAAGAAATTACCTTTTTATTTATGATTGTAGATTATATGAATTTATATATATGAATTTTCCCCTCTAACTGACTAGAAATTCTTTGAGTGCAGGGAACATTTATTTATTTATTTTTTGTGTCCACAGTACCTGATTTATAGTGGACACTCGAATCCTTTGGGGGTTTGGAATTGGAGAGACCTGAGTTCTAATTCTGCCTCAGACATTTAATAGTTATATGATTCTGTAAGTGGAGCAATCCCTCAATCTGTTTTCCCCATCTGTCAAATGGGGATAATCATGGCATCTATTTTACAAAATTGCTATGAGAATTAAATGAGATAATATTTGTGAAACATCTTGTAAACCTTTAACTGTTTTATGAATGCCATCTATCTTTATTCATTCAAGCTGGGGCTGAGAATGTGATTTTGCCTTATTTACCTTATACTTACTTTCTTGACCACCTGGGAAGTTATTTAGGGAGGGAAAGATTTCATTATTTTCTTTTTACAGTTAAGAAAACTGAACCCCAAAGTAAGAAGCTGATTAAACATAGAATTTTAAAGTAAAAAAGGTCTTCAGAGATAATTTAGTTCAACTCTCAATTTGCAGCTAATGAGACTTAAGACTGAACTAACTTATGTGGCAGAATTGACTTTATCTTGCCATGATTAAGCAAAGTAAGTGAAACAGGAAAAATGCTTTATTTCCTTAAAAAGCTCGCATAGGGACAGCTAGGTGGTGCAGTGGATAGAGCACCAGCCCTGGGGTCAGGAGTACCTGAATTCAAATCTGACCTCAGACACTTGATAATTACCTCTCTGTGTGGCCTTGGGCAAAGCCACTTAATTCCATTTGCCTTGCAAAAAAAAAAAAAAACAACCCAAGAACAAAAACAAAAACAAAACCCAAACAAACAAAAAACCTCACTTATACAGAGAGCATGATACTTTCAGCAATTCATGAAAATGATAGGCATTTTTCAAGGTGAAACAATGAACTCTAGAACATCAATTAATTAATCCCTCAAGCTCTTTCCACAAAATCTTATGTCTCATCAAGGAGATTGGATTTCTCATTTGGGAGTCCCTGAAGAATTTGTTTCTTGGCAGTTCCTTTTTTCCTTGGCATCCATGTTTCCACCCGAAACTCATGATTTCATTTACCCAATGAGAAGGAAGTTGCAAAATAAATACTGTGTGGTTTCCACAACCCTGGGAAAAAGAGGCTGTCAATCATTCTAGGTGCCATACCTCCTGACACACTGCCAATTGTCAATGGGCATCTATTTTTAGACATCCTGTTGGCAAGGACATAAACAAACAGTGGATTAAGTAGCAACTGTGTCTCTGAGCCAGGATTCTGGAAGGCAACAGGTACAATATATAGAATTCTATTGGTAACATCTGTCCTGAAAATTTTTCTGTAGTCATTCCTTCCATATCACATGGCACAGATCTCTGGGTTCTCAGTCTTCCCTTAGTATAAGTACTTGAGCAGATTCAGTACCTTTAGAAGAAACACATATTCAAATAGCAATAGTTACCAAGTGCTTTTAAACATTTAATGGTAATAGCTTCTATGGATCACTTAAAGATTTAAAAAATACTCATTCCATATGTATAAATACACATATAAATATATATATGTATATTTATGTATATACATAAATATATATATATATATATAATTTATTTACATAAAATCATAGTTGATCCTCAAAGCAATCCTGTGAGGTAGGTTTTATTGTTATCTTCATTTTATAGTCAAGAAAACTGATACCTAGAGAAGTCAAGTGACTAGCCCAGAGCCATGCATCTAATAAGTATCTGAAATAAAATTTAAACTTAGGTGTTCCATTGTTCAGTGACAATACTCTATCCACCTGACTGCCTACAGAATCTTCATTCAAAATAACTTTGAGAGATAGATGAGATGGTATTAGTTTTTCCTACTTTTATTTTTAGGGTTTTTTTTTTTTGTAAGGCAAATGGGGTTAAGTGGCTTGCCCAAGGCCACACAGCTAGGTAATTATTAAGTGTCTGAGACTGATTTGAACCCAGGTACTCCTGACTCTAGGGCCTGTGCTTTATCCACTGTGCCACCTAGCCACCCCTTTTCCTACTTTTACAGATTAGAAAACTGAGGCTCAGGAATAGGGACTTACCCATAGACATACAACTAGGTTGTAGAACAGCATACATTTGAACCTGGTGTCCTGTGCCCCAGTTAAATGCTCCTTTCACTATATCCTAGGTATATACTGAGTTTTCAGTTGAATGGAATTACATCAAGTACCTACATTTTCAATTAAATCTTATTTCTATTAATCTAAAACAAAGAGGGAAAACACTTTTATTAACTGCTTACTGTGTATCAGGTATAGGATACAAAAAACAAGATACCCCCTGTCCTTTAAAGAGCTTACATTTAATTTGGGGTGGAGGGGTGGGAATTGATAATTGTTTTGACATTTGTCTTGCCATTAGACTCAGAGTGAGGTTGATGATTTTATGAAGCTTTGACAAATTTAGTTCATAAGGGTCAAGACTTCACCCTTGTGATATCATTGGTCTTTGAGATCAAAGGATGAATAATTTAATTAAACAGCATTTAAATGGGGAAGAAAATACATATCGTGATGAGCTGGCCAAGGAGAGATTTTTTTTACCTAGGATGTTATAGGAATATTAAGTAGGACAACAGGGCAATTGATTGACACCAACTTGTTAAGAATCATAGTTTTAATTAGGTTGCTTTCCCCAGAACTAAAAATGAAAATGGAAGGTAAAGCAAGTAAAAGGGTAAATGAACATAAAGTTGGCTTGTGAACAGTGTGTTGTGCTTGGGGACAGGCTAGCTATTAAAATATATGAAAAACTCTTTATAGACTAGAATCTGGAAATTTCAGACAGATTTGATTTCTATGTAATAATTGCCCCAAATTAATCTGATCTGAATTTATTATAGAAATTATATAAATTTGTTGATCTATGTGTATTGTAAAACACAATATTTCTGTGGTTCTTAAAGTATTTATTTCCTCATGCCTGTATTGGAAAGTTGGGGGAGGTATAGGCATCAATTCAGTTGAACTCTTGTAACATTCTCCTCCAAACAACTCAAAAGTAACTCCTTTAATCAAATTTTGAAGCAGGACATCTGACAAAAAAGTCAGAATGAGATTTTTCAAGTCTAAGATAACTTAGAAACTCAGCAGGAGAGAACTGTGAGACCTGGGTGGGCAAATGCCCAGAGTGGAATGGTGGGCTTTGGAAGGTGCTATAATAGTTGGTTGAAACTGCTTCAGAAGCTCTTTGTCCAGAGTAGGTAAGGGCATTTGCTGGAGACTGTGCAAGTTTTAGATGCAGCTTACTTTAATTGGCAAGTCTATTGCCCTTAAGTAGTTCAAGGCTGCAGCTCCAGGGAGGAGGGTTCCAAGTCTGAGAGGAACTCTAGAGCTTTGTAGGTATTAAAATCAGGAATTTGGTCTTATATCCAGGGCTAATAGGAGTCTGGGCCCCTTGCCTTAAGCAGGGAAGCAGGGACCTTTCCTGGGTGAAGATTCAAATATAAACAGGAGAGCAGTGAACACAACTCTTCCCTGATCATACCACCTCAGAAGCCTTGAAAGCTTGCAGACCTCCAGAATTAGCTCTGAAAACAATAGTTTAAAAATGACAAAAATTGGGAAAGGGCCTCTCCATTCCTAAGTTGAGCAGAGTCCAACATTGACATAAAGTCAAGAAATAAGCTTAAAAGAATGAGCAAATCAGAGCTAAATCTAGGACTAATAAAGCAAATAAATTCAATGTCTTGTTAACATCTATTTTTCTGCTCTTTTAATAATTTTAAAAGCATACTTCATTTACAAACATAGGTGTGTATAATATCATAATAATAATATGCCTTTTTAAAAAAGAAGTAAAAACAAAAAGAAACTTCTTGGTTGATCTAGAAGAAAAGACTAAACAGTTTGATGTTTAGATTACAAACCATTGAAGAAAATGATCAAATTAGGCCTGGGGGAAAAACTTGGAAGAGTAGACTTCAAATGCTTCAATGAAGGGGGAAGCTAGTTGGCAGGGGGACAGAGTACCAGCCTTGGAGTCAGGAGGATCTGAGTTCAAATTTGACATCAGACACTTAATAATTACCTAGCTGTGTGGCCTTGGGCAAGTCACTTAACCCTACTGCCTTGCAAAAGCCAAAAGAATAATGCTTCAATGGAAAAGAGCTCTGGCTAGGCTGGATTCAGGTATAGGTTGTACACACAAGACCTTATCAAATCCTCTGATCTCTCTTACCTCAATTCTGTCATCTGTAAAATTAGGAATTGAATTGAAAGACTCATGAAATCCCTTCAATCTGAAAAATCTATGAAATAAATATTTGTGTTGTCATATGGAATAGGAACTAGAATTCCTGACTCCCAGGGGTTAACCAAGTTGCCTAAGGTATATGGAAGAGTTAGCAAAAATAAAAAAAAATTTAAAAACCCAACAAAATCCCCCCCCACACAAAAAATTATTAGGTCTAAAAATAATACCTCCAAAGTGAATCATTGGTAGATCCTAAATCAGAAAGCACTGGATAGCTATATCAAGGCACAAGGACTAAAACCAGGGTTTTGCTAGAGCCAGCTTGAACCAACTCCCAAAAAGCTAATTTTTGAGCCTTTATTGTGAGCATTCATATCTCAGAAACTGGCAAACACTACAAATATGGGCATGATTTATTATTTTGTTGATTGTCTAGACTTTAGAAAGTGATAGAGAAAATGTTAACAGTACATATTAGACTTAAAATGGGCACAGATTTTTTTGGAGAATAGATTGCTAAAAATTTACCAGTATATTTCTAGACAGACAAAACTGAAAAATACCAAAACAAGATTGCCAAAACTCCTTATGTCTCCATGTTTTCTTAAATAATCAAATGGAACTTTTAGAAGTAGGATTTTGTCTCCATATATAAGGAATGACCTACCAAACCAGAATCATTCCATAGCAGAAGGTTAATAACCATTTGTTACCTTTAGAGAGATGGTACTAGTAAGAGTTAGAATAAATGACCTCTACATTTCCTCCAAATCCTTCAGAGTTTATGGGTCATTGGTATTTAAGACTGATGTCCTAATGGGCATATTTCTTTAAGTTCTTGTGGTTTTAACCCTTATGTTATATTTTCAGAAAGCAATGTTAAGTTCTCACATTAAGCTAAAATTTGGTGTCTTGTTCTCAGCTTTCATAAAATATCAAAAGAAGAAACCTCTTTGTATATGTCTGTGCTTTTGATAAAAAGCACATCTGAAACTAAAGTCCCATGGGTCCGTTTCAGTAAATAGGTTGTCTTTAGTGTCTAGACAAGCCTGTAGGACTTCATTAACTAGATAGAGAAAATAATATTCAGAAGCCAATAATTTATTTTTCTTTTAGCTAACAGGCAAATCAGAGTGAAATTCAGCAACTAAACTCAATGCCTGTTAACATCTATTTCCTTGTCCCTTTCAGTATTCTTTAAAAAAGTCTCCTTCATTTATAAATATGTATGTATGTATAGTAACATAATAGTCATATGCTTTTTTTTGAAGAAGTAAATTAGGTCCAAATCAGAAAGAGGGGCTGATATTTTTATATAGAAAGGTATTTTTTCCTCTCTGCTCACATAGTTGAATTCAGATATTTTGATAGAAACTTTCTTAATCATTTAAACAGTTTCTCCAATATCTTATACAATCTGCCTCTTTTCCCCACCAATTTGATTCTCATTGTGGAAATATTGTTCTCTTTTACTCTTCCTGCTCAGAGAGTAGTCAAGGCAAGAATGAGCAGGGGTGCCAGGTTACTGACATTTATTTATTTATTCCATTTTTGCTACTAAATAAACAGGATTGAAAAGTTTGTTTGGGAAGGTTGGGAATAACAGCCTTACAATTAAGTCCTGTCTAGGTTTTGCCAACGGAGATACTGTAGATGATATCTTGTGTCTGAAATGGGTGGTGATTGTTATTTTGTCTCTGGCTCTTCCCTTATTTCTTGAAGGATATTATTGTGGCAATTGGAACGGTGGTGTATTTAGAACAGTTTCTAAACTACAATTGTAAATCAGTTGTTAAGGGTTCAGTCTTCATTCAATAGTCCTTCAAAATCCAAGGTAGGACCAGTCTTCAGTTATGGACTCTGCAAGATTATAGGGAAGGCTAGTTACCATTACTGTGGATGGGGTTTTCAGTGTAAAAAAATTTCTTGTTATCTCTTTTTTCATTCATCAGTTTAACTCTGTTTGTACCCAATGACTGGAAATTGGCAAATCATAGAAAGAGGATACAATACCTATGAATTAAAATTTGAAGTTTTTGTTCAGATTATTTTCTATTTGGATACTTTTTTTTAGATCTAGGTTTTTACCCAGTTTACTAAAACTAGAGAGATACTTTGAAAACTTATTAGAAAATCTTTATGGTAAATTTTGAAAATAAATTCTCAAGAGAAACTCTATGAAAGATCCCTTCTGCTAAGGAAAATTAGCAATATGATTCCAGTCCCCCCCTTTTTTCTATGTTCTTTGTTACATTTATTATCTTTCTAACTAGACTGTGATCTTGAGAGCAGGAATATTTTTTTCCCTTTCTTTATATCCTTCCCTCAGTATCTGGCACAAAGTTAGTGCTTAATAGATATTTGCTGAGAGACTGGCTTAATAGCTTGGGAAAACACAGAACCAGAGATGGAATTGTGAAATCCTTTGATTTAATTTTAGCCTGGTACCAATTGTAGGTAATTGATGCTTTTTGGTTTGTACTGTATCACGGATTCACTTGTGAAATTATCTTAGTCACTTTTGCTTACTGGCCTGAATTCCAGATACTTACTACGTGTATAACCCTGGGCAAGTCACTTAACCTTGATTGCCTCAGTTTCTTCTTCATAAAATGACCTGAAGAAAGAAATGATAAACTACTCTAATATCTTTGCCAAGAAAACCCCAAATAGGGTCATGAAGATTTCAACATGCCTGAAATGACTGAACAAGAATGATCTTTGGCTTACTAGTAAAAGGGATGCTCTGAGGCAATAGAAAGAGTGTTTGACTGAGAGCCAGGAAATTTGGGCTCCAGTCCCAGCCTTGCCACTAACTACCTATATGACCTCAGACAAGTTATTTAGCCTTTCTAGGTTTTAGTTCTCTCATTATAAAATTAAGGGGGTTAGACTACATGGCCTCCAAGGTGCCTTTTACTTCTAAGTCTATGGTACCATGTTTTTTAAAATCTCATCTTTCAATTCTATGATTGAAACTGGGATCTCCAAGTAGGATGGGATCTCTATTGCAACTATTTCAAAAGCTTCCGGAAAAAGAATTCTTGCTACAACATTCTATCAAGTTATCATTCATCCTGTTTGAAGACCTTCACTGTGGAAGAATCTACTATATCCTAAAACATTCCATGTTGGGATGGTTTAAATTGTTAGAAAGTTTTCCCCTTCTTCACTTAAAATCTATCTCTTTGGGGCACTTAGGTTGTTCAGTGGATAGGCACTGGCCCTGGAGTCAGGAGGACCTGAATTTAAATCCAGATTCAAACACTCAAAACTTATCTAGCAGTGTGACCTTGGACAAGTCACTTAACCCTATTGCCTTGCAAAAAAGAAATCTGTCTCTTTGAAGCTGCCACTTCACTCTAGGGGGTCAATAAGAGGAAATCTTATGTCTTCCATATGAAAGCATCTCAAATATTTGAGTAACAACTATCATGTTATGCCAACTATTTCCTCATACCAGGATCCTTCTTCTTTAGATTAAACACTTCCAGTTTATTACACCAGTCCTTCTAAGATAAGGTCTTTAGTTTCTTCAGTATCCTTGTTAGCTTCTTCAGAATGCACTCCAGCTTGTCAATGTTCTGTTTAAAAAAGTAATTTCACAAATGGAAGACTATATTCCAAATATTATCTGCTCAAGGAGGAATACATAGGCACTTCTTTCTCTATACCAATAAAGCAACATTTTGTTGTTCAGTCATTTCAGTCATATCTGAATCTTTTTTTTTTTTTTTTTTGCAAGGCAGTGGGGTTAAGTGGCTTGCCCAAGGTCATACAGCTAGGTAACTATTAAGTGTCTGAGATCCGATTTGAACTCAGATCCTCCTGACTCCAGGGTTGTTGCTCTATCCACTGCACCATCTAGCCATCCCATATCTGAATCTTCATGACTACATTTGAAGTTTTCTTGGCAAAGATACTAGAGTGGTTTGCCATTTCATTCTCTAGTTAATTTTATCATCTTTGGATAAATCAATTTTGGATTTCTCATCTTTTGCCTGAGGCAAAGAAAGATAGCAACTTGCCCAGGGTCAGGTGTCAGAGGTTGAATTTGATCTCAGGAAGATGAATCTTCCTGACTGCAGGCACTCTATCCTTTAAGCCACCTGGTTACCTTCCACATGCTGACTTAGTTTTAAAATATATTATCTTGCCACTTAGATGCCCATGAAAGCACAGACCTCAACCACATTATGTGAGGCTGCTTGGCACAGAACCTGGAAAGAGTGTTGAATTTAGGTTCAAATCCCAGCTCTGATACTGAAAAAATCTGTGTAACATTGATTCACTTAACCTCTGTGGGTCTTGACTTCTTCATATGTAAAATGAGGCTGACTGGACTAGATGACCTCTGTGGTCTCTTCTAGGATTAAATGTAGCTTTCTGTGATTCTTTGTATGGTTGAAGAAGAATTGTGGTTTGACATTGGGAATCTGAGTTCAGCGCTTGCAATCTGGAACAAATTGCTTAATCTTTCTCAGCCTCAGTTTCCTCCTTTGAAATGGGGATCTAGTATTTTGTATGACTCAAATCAGATAAAATATGCCGAGTAATTTTCAAACTTTTAAAGCATGATATAAATATTAGCTACTACCACTATTTTCTTAGGTCTAGAGGTTTGGCTTGCTTTTTGCCCAGTCTTCCTTTTCCCACAAATGGATTCTGAGTAGCCTACTAAAATGTTTGTTAGGGTCAGACACAATATAAATATAAGAGTCTATGTTGCTAAGGAACAACAGCACCCACAGAGGCAAATAGATTAATTAAAGGCTACAGGCCTCATCAGGAAGGCCTTGAACTTTTGGCTGAGAGCTGAAGCTAAAGCTGTTTTCAAAGGGTGAGGCTCAGTGACTCCTTTACCCCAATATTAAGGAGTGGTCAACTCCTACGTTTGCAGCTGCTGCAGCTTCTGGATGGTTTTCAGGGAAAGAAAGTTAGAATAATTTAGGAATTCTTGAAGTTATTAGATTTTTCAGGTCAGATAGAATGGTAAAATGAAACTTACCTGATTTTTAAATGGCACCAACCCTTTGAACATTTAAAATAGGAGAAAAAATAAGTTTCTTATCTTTCTACTATAAAGACTAACATAAGAGAATAATACTGTGAATAAACCTCAAATTCACTTATATTTGATATTAGACTTATCTTCAGAGCTGTATGTTTGACCCGGGCTAATATTTAAATGAGTTTGTTATTCCAGGGTATACATAGAAAATGAGACTTAAGAAGGTACTGTTTGGCAAGTAGAAGTCAGCATGGAATAAACATTCCTTGCATTGTTTTTAATTTTTCCAAACCCTTTACAAATAACTTTGTCATCTGTCCCAGTCAGTCAACTAAGATTAATTAAGCATCTACTAAATGCTGGGGTTTAAAAGAATCCCACAACAGCTTTATGAGATAGCATTGTCATTGTTAAGTTGTTTACAGATAAATGGTGAAGTAATGGTCAGTGCCTAGAGTTGGTTTGGGCTCCTTGAATTCAGGTATGCAGTTTTTGCCTTTCTTTACATTCTTTTCATGTGGTGCACTGTTTGGTAAACTAAGGCAATAGGGTAAATTCTTATTCCCTTATTTCCTCCTGTAGCTAACCCTGCAGGGTTAGCTAAGTATAATTTGTGGCTGAGAATGACAGCTGAACTTATATTTGTAACTTTTCAGTTTTTTTATTCCATTGTGCCTTATTCTTTGTGATGTCACTTGAGGATTTTGGCTAAGATACTGGAGTGTTTTGCTATGTATTCCTCCAGATCATTTTACAGATGAGAAAACTGAGGGCAAACAGGTTAAGTGACTTGTCCAGAATCACATAGCTAATACATGATTGAAGCTGATCTAAATTAGGAAGATGAGCCTGTCTCTATGCCAGGTACTCTATCTATTTCATTGCCTAGCTGCATTGCTTATATAGATTCAGAAGAATTTTGGAAGCTTCTTACAAATTATTCTTTTTGGTTTGTACTCTCACACCACTTTTCTTTGTCCTTAAAACATTGAATATAGTTCATGTCTAGATTTCAAATACCATGCAAGCACTCAGGCTAACAGTACAATGAAAATAAGCCAAACTTTATTTCACTTAGAAACAGCCAATCTTCTCTTTCTGCTCCGGTGTCATTACTTTTGCACTAACCCCTTACTCCTGACCCCTTTCACATACAAAGAGGAAATAACATAGAATCACTAAAAACTCATTTTTTTTGTACTGGGGGAATCCTATGTCCCCCAGGGACCTATACAGTTCACCAGACTTACAGTAAAAACCTAGAGTTGAGATTCCCTGAAAGGAAGAAAATGGGGTTGCTAAACATGACAAATGCAACACAAAGGAAGAGTTTAGTCCTTCGCAATTTGATTCTGTCCTATGTCCCCAACCTTTCTCCTTTGTCTTAGGACTTCAACTTTTCTAGAAACTATTCTCTTGCTCTGCTGCTATCTTTAGATCTGCAAAAAGAATTTAAAGAAGCCCATAGAAGCAACTGAAAAATGAGGCATGATTTGATTTAGTGGAAAGAAAATTGGACTTGGAGTCAAATGATCTTGGACCAGTCTCAGAAGCAGAAAGACCTCAGTTCAAGAACTACATCTGACACATGTTGGCTCAGTGACCCTAGGCAAGTCACTCCTCTTCCTGATCTCAATTTCCTGTAGAATAAAGACACCTCCATACTCTCTCCCAGGGTTATTATGAGAGAAAGTGATCTACAATTCTGAGCTTCTGATATCAGTTGTAATAGTGATTTTTCTCCTATTTTTTTGTCTTCTTTAAAATGAATACTCTCCCTCAGATGACCTTTGTAGGGGAAAAATACTACATTCATGTTAAGAAAACTTATAACTCAGAAGCATCTTTTTTTCCACAGAAATAATTGATAACCTAATTAGAAAATATTATTATCCTTTCCTCCCCTTATGTAGTTGTTCAGGGACTTATTTTGGCAGCACTTCTGAAACTAGAATTACTATGTACTTGTAATTACAAAAATGCATTTTTTAAGAGTTCTGTAATTACAAGACTTTTTTTACAGCTCTGTAATTCAGACATTTCTTCAGTCATTAAGGCTACATTGCATTTTCAAAGCTTAAGAAAACACCATATAAATATAAAATTTTGTTTTTATGTGCCTTAAAATCAATTGTTCTTTCTGTTAATATAATGAGGTGTATATGATAGGCTTAATTTGTCATCTCAGTCTATTTCCACATAAGAAAAATTACTGGACATTTGAAATGGAGGGTTTTGGTGAACCTCCTATTAACCTTGATCTTTCTACTTTTATTTGCTTTTTTTACCTGTTACCCAGTACTTGAAATTATTATTAACCAGCTCCAAACTGTGCTTCTCTGAAGGGGAATGTGTATGAAAATACCAGATTGACCATCAACATCTGTAACTTTCCAGGCTCATTGAATGACTACTCTATGAAGCAAGTCACTGGGTCCTTTTTTTCTTCTCCTGACCTTCAGTCTGAAACTTATTTCATGTTAATGCACTTGGTTTTACAACACACTTTGTCCAAGTTTATGGCCTTTCTGCTTGAGCCGTTTGTTCCAATTGTATCTTATATTTCATCAAATATGGTAAGGAAAGCATGAGAATGAATGGATGCTCCATATGAACCCCCTATAAAATGGACACTGCCAGATTGCTGTGAAATGGTTTTCCCTTTGAGCCCCCCAGAACTGTTAGTGGGATTCTGAGACTGAATCCCTCTGGGAAACATTATGACTATTTAAGGTCTCCAAACTTTATGCTTCAGTACAAAAGGCCTGAGGGTGAGGATTTAAAATGAATGAAGTGGAGAAATATTCACTTCCTTAAGCAAACATGGTGCATTTCCTTCCATGTGTCAGAAGTGAAAACAAAAAATACAAACTAATTCGTCATGAAATTTCCCTTTTATAATTCCCTATTTGGTACTTTTTCAACCTAACAAGTCATATTTTCTCCTCTTGCTTGTCAGGTTTATAGCTTTGCTGGTCACAGTTTCAATAACGATGATGGACGATCTTCTGTTCTATATATCATGTACAAGAATTCGGCTTAAAAGTATCCTTGTGTTCACAGCTTGCTTTCTGTCACCTCCCCAAACCTCCCTCCCACCACATACACACACAGAGTTATACTATATGCACTCTGAGCTTTGGGGAAGGCTCATGTTCAGCAATGTTGAGGAAGGAGAAGACGAAGGTTGCCTATATAGGTTGAGACTGACCTCACTGTGAAATGAGGAAAATTGTCATATTTATGAGTCAGGATAAGTCAATGACCTATTGGCATTCACATGTGGAAACACATTTACTCCTGAGCATGTGGTCTCTGAATGTTTAAAAAAATTTTTTTTCCTGGAGAAATAGTTTTCATCTAAATAAGAATACAATATTTTTCCTCCTCCTCCTCTTTCCCCATCCCCCACCTTTTTCTGAGCTTGGAATAAACTTTGCAAGATTTATAACAGCAAATTATTTCCCTCCACATAAGGGTTGCATAAAAAGACTTCTCTTCAGATGAGTAAAATTATTATTTCCTTTGCTGTCTGTTTTCTATCTCCTCCCCCTCTAACTGATCTAGGCTTAGGTTCAACTTCATAGGCAAATGCACACAACACTGACTAACAGGTAAGTAAGGACACACAATGAAAGGGTTTCTCTTTCTCCATAAGCATTAATTCATGGTTATTACTTAAAAATCTTTACCTCCTCTTCTACCTTTGTGCACTTCAGAACCATCGCCTATTTTGGCAAAGAATTTTCCCAAAATTTCTGTTTGTTAAATGATTTTTTTCCTTTTAAAAACCAAATTTAGACTTGCATCCTCCAGGGAGTCTTCCCCAATTTCACCAGCAAGATTTGATTTCTATTTCTCCAGTACTAACCTACATATTCAACTAAATTTCCTACTAAATTGATTTCTTTGCTACTAAATTACAACATCCTAACTTGTAATACATCTATCATTTGCAAATTTTTATTTGATAATAATTTTGTGTACACTAACAGCAACTTTTACCTACATTTTGATTTACACAACAATCCTAAGGAAAAGGTAATTTAAATATTATTTCTTTTTTAAATTTTTTTAGAAACTGAGCCTTAAGAGATTAAGTGAGGCAGCTAGGTGGTGCAGTAGATAGAACACCAACCCTGGAGTCAGGAGGACCTGAGTTTAAATCCAACCTCAGATACTTAATAATGACCTAGCTGTGTGACTTTGGGCAAGTCACTTAACCCCATTGCCTTGCAAAAACCAGAGGGGGGAGGGGAGAGAGAGAGAGAGAGAGAAAGAGAGAGAGAGTGTGAAACACTTAGAAGCAGCTCTTGCCTGTTACAAAGCTTAGAACTTTCTGCTGTACTGTGTGTCCTCCAGCAAGTAGCCCTTCTTGAAGTTAATGAAGGTGATATTTTCTTCAACTATTCCCAATGCTTAAAACTGTGCCCCATTTAATCAATCAATCATTTACTAGGCACATATTATATACCAGGAACTATAAAGAATAGTTTTTAAAAAAATTCACATTGAGGTTAATTGAATAGATTTGATTCTATTTTCAAAGGAACAATTTCATTTATCTTACCTCATATTTTCCCTCCAAAGACCTGCCTATGTAGAGCAGATACAATCTTGGTATTCTGTGCCCAATAGGGTCATTTTTTTCTTTAGGCAATATACCTTGGGGTTTTCTAGTCCCAAATCACTCTGGCTCTTATTGATTGGGCAACAATAAGTCTCAAGCCAACTCCACTTGGACATTGTTCGGGCCCTGACTTTGAGGGTAGAAACAGCAATTGTTTTTGTTTAGAACAGAAACCATGAGGGTCTTCCCCTCCCAGACTGATTTTTTTTTTTTTGACAATATAAAAGAAACCATTCTTTGCTTCATTCTTTCTTACCTACCTTATTCATTTATTGGACTCTACATCAATCAAATTTGTGACCTGTTAAAGATCTTGGCTTAAAAAGGCCCAAGGTCTCAGAATATAAAATAAACCCACGTAAATCATCAACACTTCTATATATAACCAACAGAAGTCAGAAGCAAGAGATAGAGAAAAGTCATTCAAAATAAATATAAATATAAAATATTCGAGAATCTATCTATGAAAACAAATTTATGAACTATATGTTTCATATACCTTTCGTATCTTTCAGTACCTTTCACACAAATCAAATCATAACTAAGCTTCTGGAAAAAAATATCAATTGTTCATGGGCAGATCAAGCTAATATAATAAAAATGTCAATTCTACCTAAATTAACCTACTTATTCAGTGCCATACCGAATAAAACACAAAAATTATTTTATGAAGCTACAAAAAATAACAATTAATCTGGAAGAGCAAAAGATCAAGAATGTGAAGGTAATTAATAAAAAAAATACAAAGGAAGTTGGCCTGGTCATAACTGATCTAAAACTCTATTAAAAAGCAGCAGTTATCAAAACTATTTGATACTAAGAAAGTGGCAGGTCAGTGGAATAGGTGAGGTTCACAAGACACATTAGTAAATAACCAATAATGCTCTGCTGTTTGATAAAGCTAAAGACTCAGCTTCTGTGATAAGAACTCACTATTTGACTAAAATTGCTGGGACAACTGGAAAATGATATGGCAGAAACTAGGGATAGACTAATGTCTCACACCCCATACCAAGATAAGGAAAAAATGATTACAGGGTTTAGACATAAAGGGTGATACCATAAGCCAATTAGAATAGCAAGGAATTATTTATCTGTCAGATTTATGGAGAGGAGAATTTATGACCAAACAAGAGACAGAGAACATTATGAAATGCAAAATGGATAATTTCAATTATATTACAATGAAAAGGTTTTGTACAAAGCAAAATCAATACATGTAAGATTAGAAGGAAAGCAGAAAGTTGGGGAATAATTTTTAAAATCAGTGTTTCTGATTAATTTCTGATTTCCAAAATATATAGAGAACTGAGTCAAATTTATAAGAATGCAAGTCATTCCCCAACTGATAGTCAAAGGATATGAATAGGCAGTTTTTTAAAAAAGTGCTCTAAGTCATTTTTAAGTAGAGAAATGCAAATTAAAGCAATTTTGTGGTATCATCTCATTTCTGTTATATTGGCTAATGTGACAGAAAAGGAAAATGATAAAATGTTGCCGGGGTTGTGGCAAAACAGGGATACTAATCCATTGTTGGTGGAGTTGTGAACTAATTCAACCATTCTGGAGAGCAGTTGGAATTATGTCCAAAGAACAATAAAGCTGTACATAGCTGTTTTGATTCAGCAATGTCACTACTGGATCTATATCCCAAAGAGATTACAAAAAAGGGGAAAAGACACACAAAGTAAAGAATTGGAAATTGAGGAATGTTCATCAATTGGGGAATGGTTGAACATGTTATAATATAGTGAATGTAATGAAATATTATTGTCCATTATTTATGAGCAAGCAGATTTCAGAAAATACTGGAACGACTTACAGGAACTGATACTGAGTGAAAACATCAGAACTGAGAATATTGTATACCTTAAGCCACATTGTGTGATACTCAACTAGAATAGATTTAGGTCTTCTCAACAATACTGTGATAAAGATAATTCTACATTGAGAAAGAGAGAGAGAGAGAATCTGAATGCAAATCAGAGAATACTATTTTCCTTTTAAATTTTTTTTCTGTTTTTTTTCCCTTTTCTTGGTTTTGGTTTTTTGATTCTTCTTTCACAATGTGATTAATATGGAAATATATGTAACATGATTATGCTTGTATAACCTACATCAGATTGCTTGTTATCCTAGGATGGGGAAAAGGTGGGAGGGAGAAAAACTTTATAAAAATGAATGTTGAAAATTATCATTACACATAATTGAGATAATAAATAAATAAATTTATTTTAAAAGATAAAATATAAAAAAAAGTTCAAGGTCTCTCACTGTATCTAGAGCTATCTTGAGTTATCCTGATTCATGTCTGGCCATTGGACCCAGAGGATTCTGGTGGAGAAAGTGAGGTTGATCACTTAGTATAGCATCCCTTCACTCAAATCAAATTCATGCGCTTGTCATTGCATCACCTCCCTGATGTCATGGTCCTTCTCAAAAAAGAACAAACAACCTATGGACATCCAGAGTCTTATTCTGTATTGACATGGATAATCAAATCAACAAACAGTTATAAAGTACTTATAAAATGCCAGGAGTTGTGTTTAAGCACTGATACAAGCACAAACAGAGCAATTCTGCCCTCAAGGGGCTTCTATTCTAATGGAGAAAGACAACACATGAAATTAGAAAAGCTTAAGGCAGTTGGGAAGGAGAAGACAGAAGCTAAGCTACCCTCTTGTTGGATGTAGTAGGGAGAAGGAGGAAAAAGATGATTAAGTCAGCCAATCAATTATATATAAAATATAGAGTATGTGCTTCCAATTGGAATCCAGTTGGGTTGACTAAAGAAATTTGGTCTCATTTCAGGTATATTCTATATTTAATAAATCTAATTTTAATAAGGACAGATTTCCAGATATTAGAGTAAATATGGAATTCTAATATAGCCTTAAATAACAATAATACTAAGTCATTAAAGAAAGAAGAAATAGTAAGGAGTGTCTTTGGTTCTATTGGCATCTTGTAAAAAGTGATCTGACCTAAGGGAAACTCCAAGAAAAGGTCTATTTTTCCTCAACTTACCCTCCTGGTGTTCATCAGTCCACAGATCCTATCATAAATTTTGCTTGTTTTCATCATCCAAACAGTTTCATTAAACTGAACTTAGCCTCAACCACAAAGAAGCTTGGAGCCTAAATGTTGGCAATATTCCTAGTTAGGGGTTTAGAGTTATTTTTGACTAAATCCATAGCTTTTTTTCTAAATTAAACTTTCTAAAGTTGAAGAGGATGTGGTCTTTGAGAAGACATTACATTACCCATTGGGCTTTAAATATACTGATTAGTGTAAAAGGGTGTTACACCTTCACAACTTGGGAGTTTGGGAGGTTAAAGAGGTTAAATTACCTAAGTTTTTCTAACTGATATGTTTCAGAGGTAAAATTTGAACTCAGTTTTTCTCTGGTTCTAAGGCCAGATCTCTTTATACTTATTTTGGTAAAATCTCCAGTATACAGTTTAAGTATTTCTTGTGTCTAGGTTTTTCCAAATTTGGTTAATAGGTTTCCCCTACACAGGGTATTGTGTAAAAGATGGATTTTATTTTGTTTTTATTTTATCACCACATAAAATTCATATCATTCAAAGAACTCACAGGGAACCAATAGATATTGAAATAAATAAAGCATTCAGTCTATTGTGTTCAGTTCTTAGTGTTTTTTTTTCCTTCTACAGCAAGGTTCATTAGATTTTATTTTATGTTTTAAATCAATGAAAGTTCTGTGTTTCATTTTAGTTTTTCATTTCATTTTCTATTCCTCATCCTAAGACTTACATTATCCTCAAGTTGTTTTATGGATCACCCCCTCATATATGAGTCATTTAGATAGAAATCTGATGCACATATCTTTTCTATCCTTCCCACTCCTCTTTTCTTATACCAAATTATAAGAAGTATATTATCACTAGATATCTAAGCATATTTGCTATTTCTTATGGCTCAGTAATATTCCATTATGTTCATATACTACAATTCATTTAGTGCTCCCTATCTGATGGATACCTAACCTTGATTTCAAGTTCGTTGCTACTATAGAAAGTGCAGTTGCAAATATTTTGGTATAAATTTAATGGAATTCAGTAAAAAAAAGCCATTAAATTCAAATAAACAATTTTGTCATGGTGACTAATGCCAAAGAATCAATTAGAATAACCTTTTCACTTTTCACCTGGTTGCTTAGGTACAGTACTGACTACCTAAATAAATTATAACAGGAGCTCTGATGTAATTATCTTATACTATCATTATTAGTTTGTCCTCTGATATGGAGGAAAACAAACATATCAATGTTGCACTAGGAGACCAGAGATTTTTACTAAACCTAGGAAAATGACGTCCAATAGCTTCCTACCTCACATTGATGTTGAGAGGATTGAGATTTTTCTTCTTTATCCTTTGATAACTTAAGTAACTTCAATTGTGTCAGGCTTTTCTTTTGGCAAAGATACTAGAATGGTCAACCATTTCCTTCTCCAGCTCATTTTACAGATGAGGAAACTGAGGCAAACAAGGTTATTGTCAAAGGTAACATGGACAATAAGTGTCTGAGGTTAGATTTGAACTTGGGAAGATGAGCCCAGTACTCTATCTACTAAGCCTAAGATTTGATCCCTCAAATCAGTGCTATGGTAAGATCTCCTTTTTTACATAATTGGTTATTTTTTCTGTCTTTGTTTCTTTTAATTCTAGGACATCCTTAAATGCCTTTTGGATGACTTTTTGTTTCAAAAAGTTTTGCTAAGCAATCTTTCAACTTAATTTCCCCTTCAAATGTTTAGTGGATAGGGCATTGGACTTTGGAGTGAAAAGGACTTGGGTAGCCATATAACCTCAGATACTTACTAGTTGTGACTTTAAACAAGACACATATTTTTTGCCCTCAATTTCTTCACCTAAAAAGTGAGTGGGGGGGAAGGGATTGACCTCAATAACTTCTAAAGATTTCTTATTGCTCTACAGTCAATGACTCTATATCTTAAGATCCTATGACATTGTCAAAATTGATAGATACATAGAAGTATGGTTTTATATATATATATATATATATATATATGATTTTTATTGTATATTTAACAAAAACAAAACCATTATAATATACAAAGAAAGGAATATATAATGAATGGAATTTCAGTATTGTATAACTTTTGGATAAATATGCATTGATATATAACTTAAGGTAGTAAAAATCCCTCCAATTTTTATAACTTCTTTAATATTTGCTCTGTTCATTAGATATTCTGTTGATGCTTTTTACATAGCCATAACTACTCTATCACTTCAAATAAGCCTTTCTTTATGACAAGTGTAGTTCAGCAAAGCAAATCAATAGATTGTCCACTTATGAGAATACATGTCTCATTCTGTATCATTAATCACCCACCACTCTTCTGTTTTTTTATTGATGCATTTTGCTTGCATTTTGCAATAATTTCATAACATAACCTTCCCTTCTATAGTTACACCTCCATACAACCATCTCTTTAACAAAAGATTAGAAAAAAGAGAAAAAGGTTTGGTAAATTCACCCATGTCATTATTTTCTCTCTGTAGTCTCCAGTTGGGACCCCCAAGGTCCCATTATACAGGATTCATTATCATTTCAATGTACTTTCCACCTAAAAAATTGTAGTCAATTTGTATATTTTTTTTCCTGGTTTATTTTATTTTAATTCTTAATAAGCTCATCTTTCTTACCTTTCTCTTCATAGTCAGTACTTTTAAATGACTCAGCAGTATTCTCTTACCACAAGGTATTACAATATTTTAAATTGTTTTCCTATGACAAGTTCACTTATAAATATGTTGGTATCTAACTTTTTTGTTGTTTTTCTGTAACATTCAAGAAATCTGAGTCAGAGGAAAGGGTTATTACTCTATTTTTTCAATATTTTTCCAAATTTCTTGAATGTTTGGACCAATTCACATTGCAACCAGTATTGTGTATCAGTGTATCTGTCTTTCTATAGCCCTCAAAGATTATTTTCATGTTTTGTCTGTTAATTTTTTGAGTGTGATATAAGATTTTATAGTTTTCATTTGCATTTTTCTTATTAGTGTTTAGAGCAATCTTTCAAATGGTTGTTATTTTGCCATTCTTTAGAGAACTATTTGTTCATAACATTTTATCAAATATTCATTGGGGAATAAATCCTGGACTTGTATATTTCTGTCAGTTCCCTATATAGTATGTTTATCAGACCCTAATTAGTGAGCCTGCAGGCAAATACTTTCCCTCAAATTTCCCTTTTTATCTTTGCTTTTTTGTTCATTTCACTTTAATTTCATACAACTTAAATTGTATATTATGATTTGCAATTTTTTTTATCCTTTAGTTAAAAATTTTCCCCTAAACATAGTTGGGAAATACATCCCCATCCATTCACCTCCTACTAAAAATGATATGTATATCTTTTTATATATATGTTCAGTAATCACATAGAATTTATTCTGATACCTAACAATTTAAGTAATTATTTTAAGCTGGTCAAATTATTTATGTTATCTCATTTGCTCCTAAGAAACTCTTTGGGGGCGGCTAGGTGGCGCAGTGGATAGAGCACTGGCCTTGGAGTCAGGAGTATCTGAGTTCAAATCCGGGCTCAGACACTTAATAATTACCTAGCTGTGTGGCCTTGGGCAAGCCACTTAACCCCACTGCCTTGAAAAATCTGAAAAAAAAAAAAGAAACTCTTTGAAGAGGGTATTGTACTATCTTTATTTTCAGAAGAAACTGAGGTTGAAAAGATGACTTGTTCAGGTCATACAGCTATTAAGTATTTTTGAAGTGTCTGAAGTTTCAACCTCTATTATTTTGATTCTATGTCTAGCACTTTTTCCTGTAAAGGATGTTTAGTGTTTCCATCTTTTTATATTTCTAATTTTTTTTTGGGGGGGGCTTGCAATGGTCTATTTTTATAAAGGCAAATGAACTGTTAATTTTAATTTTGTTTTACGTCTTTTTAAAATCCTTTGAACTTTTCCTTTAGAAATTCAGATTTGCTCTATTGATACATATGAATGAATAAATAAAAAAATTCATTAAGAGTTTGCTATATGTCAGACATAGTTCCAAGAGCTACAGATGCAAATAAGGTCCTTTGAAGAGCTATTATTATAATAGGTGAGAGAACACAGAAAGGCAAGAGATGTCAGTAGGGTTCCTTTGATCTGGAAAATCACAGGGATGGTGAATTGAAGCTATGGTAGAGAAGACTGTCATACTGAAGCAGGAACACTGATTGACTTAATCTGATCATGGTTCTAAGACTGAGGGTAGGAATGCAGAGGAAAACGTACCTGTATTGCTAGCAAGAAGGAGATGACCAGAGAATGAGGGGGTGAGGTATAGTGACAGTTTTCTTGAAAGTGTGATCTGGTAGAGACAGTCACCAATAACTGCAGTTGTAGCTGGGTTTGGGCTGGCATTGAGTATTGTAATAAGTATCTTTAGGGCAAAAAGACAGTTGTGAGGAAATGTAGAGCAGGGAGTGAAGTGTAATAACATACATTAATTATATTGTTTCATTTTTACCTTATCTTTAAGTATAATGTAGTTTTAAGTCTCTATTTTGTGACTTGTAATTGCCACATAAGTTGTTTATGTGTAATGAGACAATTACATGAGGTTATAAAACTATATATATAAAACTATAACCTGGTAATGCTATGTGTGTCCCCTAAATCTGCAAAACCATTATGTCTGCCCCTCAAAGTAGTAAACAACTACTAATTACATATGTATATTTCCTGAATTTGGCAAACTACTAATATATTTTTCTTCATATTTGGTAAAAAAAGCTGCATTACTATTTATTTGTCTCAAATCTGGTAAAAAGCTGAAACTTGCTAATGATTGGCTTTAATGGTTTCCTTTCATCATAAGCTTAGGTTCTGATCACCAATCAGAATTTAAATATAACTCATAACTTTTCTTAGCCAGGATCATAAAAACCCACTGGAGGCCACAGTCATTGACCTGATCCTGGGGCAAAACAAGGAGAAACTTTGATTCCTAGTATTTGGAAATGTAAGCATTTTATGTTCACTTGAGAAGAGTGCTGACTGATGGACACTTACCAAAAATTCGACCTGGGAGACACATTGCCTCCAACTATGCAGAGAAGAAACCCTCTCATGAACACAGATAGAAACATACTGAGATCTTTACAAATCAGCTTGGTGGTTTGTTCCTAGGGAGTTTGATGCTATATTATTGAATAGTTAATATAGTTTGATTGCATAAATTTATGATTGTAAATCTTATTAGAGTCCAAATGAGTGTATATTTGTATATTAACACAAATCATTTTTTCACCTGCACTGTAAGTTATACTGATGCATAATAAGTATTGAATTATTCATTATTCATAGGGAAATAAGACTAGAAAGAGAATAAAAAAGTAATAAAAAAAAACAGAGGAAAAATAAACCAAGCAGCTGTCCCACAGTCATAACTTTCAATAAGAAATGAAGTAAACGGGGTGGCTAGGTGGCACAGTGGATAAAGTACCAGCCCTGGAGTCAGGAGTACCTGGGTTCAAATCCCGTCTCAGACACTTAATAATTACTTAGCTGTGTGACCTTGGGCAAGCCACTTAATCCCATTTGCCTTGCAAAAAAAAAAATCTAAAAACAAAAAAAGAAATGAAGTAAATAAAGTAATTAAGTAAATAAAGTAAATAAAGCAGAGAGGTAAGAAAACCCAATACTTGGTTTCATGTAAGAAATATCTAGAGATTAAAGCATTTATATAAAGAAAATGAAAGCCTATAACAATAATATCTGAACAACAACAATTTACATTCTCACTATGTTCCATTTCTATGGTATTGCAGTTATAGAATTTCTCCTAATTTCCATACCCCTGATATATTTATTCTATTTTATTTTTGGTGAAAACTTTTCTGCCATATTTCATTCCTAGGAATATTTATGAAGTGAGACATATTATATCCCTTTCCTTTATCATGATCTCATGACTTCTAAGAAAATTTGATTTCTGATTCTACATCTATGCCTAGCAGAATCCTGAGTTCTTGTTACATCCTGAGATCCATAATCCTCATTTTAGAGTGGAATGTAATCTTGGCAAGTACAATCATTGTGCAGAATAGATAATTTTCTATTATGTCAACCTGTGGAGACAAAAAAAAAAGACATTATTAAATCATTGTCTCTCAGCCTAGAGTTTTATAGAACTTCCCCTGCCAAAGGGAATGTTTTTAAAGTGTCTTCATCTACCCTTTAAAAACAAGCTATTTTCTAACCCCTTCCATTCATTCTTATATCCCATTGTCCCTCTATCTATACTCTTGTTGAAGGATAAAGGAAATTACTATTTTCCCTCTCGTCACTTCTGGACTAGGAAGTAGTATAGTTCTAACTCTCAATTGTAACTTCTTACAGCATATTTTATGACAAAAGATATTGACTTACTTGGAGGAGAACATGAGTTTTGGTCCATAGGATATTAAATTGGCTTTTCCTTCTCTCTTCCATATTCTTTAAGATTCTTTAAACCTTAGCTTCTTAGATTTTTTTGGTTGCCTATTTCTCTTTGCTCTTTTTTAAGTCAGTTAATTTCTTTAAAATAGCAGTATATAAAATGGGAGTTTTCTTAATAATTGTTCTTATTTTCCTTATTATGCTCATCTCATTTGTTTTATTTTGAAATCAAATGTTTCTCACCTTTGTTTCCCTTCCAAGAATGGTTCAAGTGTCTTTTCAGATATAGGACCCCTTTTTTCCATTGTTTAGAATCAGCTTTGCAGGATATGTTGTTTGGGGTTGCAATTTTAGCTCCTTTTCATTTTGGAATGCTTGTTCTATTTTTTCCTGCAGTTTCTTATGAGTAATCATGAATTATTTAAATAGTTATTACTTCATACTGTACTTCTTTTTCCTGATGTTTGAAAAATTACTTGGTATTGTAATTATGAAATTTAACTACTTGGAGTTCAAATCTGAGATTTTTCTCTGGCAGTGGTATCTACATGATGAATGAATCAATGTGATTTTATCTTTATTCAAAAGCACTGGGTAGTTTTCTTGTATTTTCTGTACCATATATTATTCAGACTTGTAAAAGAACAAGAGCATCACATTCTTCTGGGGAAACCTATAATATTTATAATATCTTTGCTTCTTCTGCTATTTTTAGTTTGGATATATATATATATATATTAAACATGATTACATTTTTGCTTCTCTCTCATCTTCTTTCATTCTCACTATAATTCTGTTTCTCTCTTCCTGTGTTCCTCTCTTTATTTCTGTTTTTTCTCTCCATAGCTCTGCCTCTGTTTTCCTCTTTTTCCTTTTTTTTCTATCACCACTTTGGAAAGATTTTCCAATACCTATTTTATGTCCTCTACCCTGATCTTGGTTTTTCTTAATTCTGTATTAAAAGTCAAGTCGACAATCAATAAGTGTCACATGTATATAAATCAGGTTTTGTGCTAATCCCTAGGGGATACAAAGAAAGAAAAGGAAAACTCTGTCCCTGCTCTTAAAGAGCTCATAGTTTTAAAAACTTCTGGTTTCCATACAAATATCTATTTTAAAGGTTTTATTTATCTTTTAAACCATTTTGGAATTTATCCTTGTTGTTCCATGGTCTCTGGAGAAGTGACTTTCATGTAATATTTTTGGTTCATTTTTCCTTCATAGTATAATACATGTTCAATAAACTCTCCTTGAAGATTTAGTCATTTTTCACTCTTGTGTAAGTGTTTCCTTTTGGCTTATGAACTTGGAAACTGTGATCATACCCAGGTTTGCTTTCTTGGATTATTTTTTGTCTTTCAACCTTTCATATATACTCAAATTGATTGTTCTGGTTATCCCTCCCTCTTCCACTACTGTATAGATAGATGCCTTGTGACTGGATATTCTCAAGTTGGGTTGTTGAGTGACACAATTCCCAGACTAGACTCCTTGATGGTAACATTGAGTGTTTGGTCCCTTTCACATCTGGAAACAGAGATTTTTTTTTTAGTAACTAATGAATCTGACCCTAATATACATCACCCAACACAGTTACAATCCCCTTCCTTGGGGGGGAAAGTCAGATTTAATATTTTCTTACTTTTTTGATGTGTGAACAATTGTCTCTAAAGACAAATCCTGAAGCATAAACTTATGTTGCCTGCTCCCAGGTTTGGTATGAATTGGGCTGTAAAAACTGAGTGGGCATGCCAAGTATTTCATTTATATGAATCTTTTATTTCTTTTTATTCTTTTATTTATATCTTTTATTTCATATTTATATGAATCTTTATCTTATATAATATTGATCCTGCAGATTAGTTTTATTCATCTGGTGTAAATCATCACTATTATCAACCTCTGTCCCTTAAAATATAATGACTTTCATTTTTTTGTAATGTCATTCAGTATTTGTGAATTCTAGTGCCTTCTCTCTCTCTGTTAATTATTTCCAGTTTATCCTGTATATAGCTTAATGTGTATATATATTTCTTTGAATGTTTGCTCCCTCATTAGATTGTAAGCTCCTTGAGGTAAGGGGATCTCTTTTGCCCCTTTTTTATCCCCCTCCACCCTGTGATTATATGCTATCTAGTATGGAGTAGACCCTTAATAAGTGTCTCTTGATTATATTCTTCATGGTTTGTGTCTTCCCATTTTTTTCTTCCAAGTTAGTGTTCATCATGCAGAGGACTTCTATGTAGTATATAAGTCTTTGACTTCCTATTCTTCACCATACTGACATATTTGTCACCAAATATGGAAGTATCTGTTGATTTATGTATTTTGAAGGACATATCAGTTTCTTTGTAGAATTCTCTAGCCTCTTTAATTTCGGAAACAGAAGTTCTAATTCAACTCCACAAGCATCAGTTAAGTACCTATATACCAGATATGGAATTGGAAAAGGAAATAGCAACCCACTAAGTATCTTTGCCAAGAAAATCCTAAATGGGATCAGAAAGAGTTGGATATGACTGAAAAAACTCAAAAATAACAAAAATGCTAGGGAGTGGGGCTATAAAAATAAAAATTTAGTCACCTCTTCTATGTTATTGGGAAGAAATAACATGAGCACAGATAAGAAAATATAAAATATGAGAAATAAATTTTGAGGATGAAATGGAGAGACCACCAGCAATTAAGGTCAGAATAGGCTAGTTCTTGGTAAGTGTACTTCACTTGCACCTTGGCTTGGCTTCATTCCCTGTTGTGGCTCTGGCAGTTCCTTACCAGATGTCAATGATTGTTATGGTGGCAGGCCTACTGATAAGGCTTACTTGCTTTGACTTAACAGTTGCTTTCGCCTTTTACTTGCTGTAGGTATTGCATGAGCTTTCTAGGCACTGGCCTTCTTCAAACTCTGGTCTGGCCTGGTCTCCTGAAAGTTTCTCAGGCTGGGCCACTGGGCTAGGTACTGAATAGACTGTCTCTCACCATATATGAGACCAATCTGTTTCTGTGCTTTTCTATGTACTGTGGCAGGATTCTGACAGGCTTTTTTTTTTTTTTTTTTAAATCTTGGATTAGATGGATTCAATGTTTCTTTTCTAGTGACTCGATCATTACTTATTTCTGTACATTTTGAAAACTGTTCTGGAATGTTTGTGGATAATCTAGGTTCCTTTATGTCCCAACACATCACCATCTTTACATAATTCCTCCCCATCTTTTCTAATCTTGTGGGAGTTCAATTCTTCCTATTTTAGATGGATGTTTGAATGAATTCTGGGTTTTATGCTGATGTGGTTTCAATTTGGTAAAAATTTTGGTTATAGTCATTTTAGAATCCATCTCCACTATTATTCTAATTATGGATGTTCCTAGGTTTCACTGGATAAACCCCTTCTTTGAACTTTCTCCCTCTCCAATTCTTTTACTACATTTCCTTTAAAGTAAACTCTATCATGACTTTTCAGGATGCTCAGAATATAAACCCCCAAATTATGCCCCCAGTTAAGATCATCAGCCAGATGGATACATTTAGTATATCCATTACAACACATGATGGACATATTGAATTATAATAATAAAAGTTAATATATAATTAAATATAAATAAATAATTTTGACATTAATACTCAAGATAAATAATATAAATTTTATAAATAAGTATTTGTAAATACCCAAAGGGGCATCTTTGAACAAGAAGTAAACACCTATGTAAACAGATGAACTCAACTTTATTGTTGAATGACCAATAGGAGTACAGACACAAAGCACAAATGACTGGGTACTTGATAGCATCTGGATGGAAAGAAAGCCCCATATCTAATCATTAGTAAGGACAAGAAAGATAAGATTGAACATATTTCAGGCATATATGTTCTTGAAACCAAAAAGGCCTGGTATATACTAGCAGTTATAAGGAAGAGGGTTGATTCAATGCTGTCATTTGGGCAAAGAGGACTCTGCTAGTCTGGGATTCAGCTAGCATTTATAGCACTAAAGATGTGAAGAGAAGATCAAATAATGATTCCAGCAGGAATGATTGCCTATCTCCAGATTCTTGATAGTGCAATAAACAAATCAATCAAGGATGATTTGAACAAGAAAATCAATGACTGCATTGAAAATAGAATGGAGAGAAATTGGTGTGGAAACTTTGTGAAGCTGAACCTGCAAGAAGTTGTGCCTTGGGTGAAGAATTCTTAGGATAAAAATCACTGACAGCTGTGTTGCCAATGCACTAATAGGCTACATGGACAGGAAGTGTTCATTTAAGGAGAGCTCTGTTGTTGGACATGAGAGATTGGGGCCAATGGTTCTACAGGAAATTCAGGTCAGAATTTGGGGTTTAGAGAGTTATGATGATGTTTCAGAAGATGACATGATTGTATTTGAATAAATGGAGATTTTTGGACATGAATAAATGGATACATGTAGATTGTTGTACATGATAAAAAAGACATCCCCTGGATATAAGACCTAATGTATCTTTTGAAACAAAAATTAATATAAGACCCAGTCTTATTTTCAGGGAAATAGCATACTTAAATCTTATTCCTGGACTTCCATTTATGATCATTTCCTTATCTCTAAACCCTGTGGGGTAAATTAGGAGGCACACTGGATAGGGTACTGGACCTGGAGTCTGAAAGACTCATCTTCTTTAGATTGAATCTGGCCTTAGACATTTACTTGCTGTGTGAGCTTGGGCAAATCATTTAACCTTGTTTGACTCAGTTTTCTCATCTGTGAAAGGAGTTGGAGCTGGAAATGATAAACTGTTCCAATAACTTTCCCAACAAAACCCCAAGTGGAACCACAAAGTCAGACCCAACTAAAGAAAAGTAACTGAACAATAACATATCTTCAGATGATGGACCTTTGCAATCTTGTTTCTGTTCTCTGACTCCCTGGATGAAGAAAAAAATTCCTTTTAGATTTGTTCTCTAGAGTCATCCCCCTGGATTTTGTCCATCTTGTCTTCATTTCTAACGGTCAACTAAATGTATGCTACTAGTGTTTTAAATTGCTTGGTTTTGGAAACTCTCCAATTATTGACCTATTTCTCCATCCTGTTTGGTTTGCTGAAGTGAATTTGTTTTATATATATGATCATAAAGCCCAAGTCAGATTATTCTATGTGACCTTTCTCATTGCTCTACTTTATCACTCGTAATTGTCATGAGAACCTTCTTTACTGTGTAACCTTGGCAGAAATTTCTATGACCTGCCAAACAAGTCTGCCTCTAAAATTGAGCCCCCTCTATATTTGTTTTCTTTTTGGAATTCTGATCCACTGGAAACTCTTCATCAAGTTCCATTTACTCTATAGCACCCCTCCTTTACTCAAATCTAATTCACATTCATGTCATGGCATCACCTCCCTAATGTCATAATCTTCTTCAAGAATGAAGGACAAATATCATCATGATCATTCTTTTGCTCTGGGACTCCTCAACTCACTGCTTATTGGCAGAGAAGAGATAAAACCCATACCATGTGTCCAGTAAACAGATACATTTCCTTTTTGCACTTCTGTTCCCTCAGGTTCTATTTCCCTATGTTACAGTTGCTGAAGCATTGCTTGTAACCTGTCCATTCTCCTGAAAGCTCTTATTCTCCCTGGGGGGGGGCAAGTGGATATACACATAGAGGGATGGGTGGACACATGCATAGAAGGACTATCACACACACAGAGGGACAAACACACACACAGGCAGATGGACACACATATAGACATGGGCAGACACATGCCTTCTGCATGCAGGAACACAGGAATGGATGTATATACACTCACATTCGCCATGCACACTCACTCAGAGATGTACACGCATGCATGAAACAGACATGACACACATATGGACAACAGGACACACACAGTGGGACATCCATGCACACATGTAGAGATACACACACTCACATACATGCACACACATGCACTCAGAGACAAGTGCTAACGCACTTGTACACACACATTCATGCACTCACAAACATGCTCTCATGCATACACACTCACACACTCACAGACACACACCCACATATATATATATATATATGCACTCATACTCATAGAGATGCACCCTCTCACTCAGGTACTCAAGAGACATGCACACCCACACATGCATTCACGCACTCAGACACACATGCCCACATATATGTACTCACAGACTCAGGGATGTATACTTGCACTCCCCAGGCACCCATAGACATGCATACATGCACTCACAAACATGCACATGCACTATCCTGGCTTTTCAGACAGTTGATTTTTATATTCTAAGTAAATAACATGCAAAGTGACATGAGCGGGACCAGGAGAACATTGTATACAGTAATAAACTATTGTAGGATAATTACCTGGATATTGTCTCTGATGCTGACTCATAAAATAGAGTCAATCTATTTCCTGTTGGTTCTGTGGATTGAGCCTTCTTTTATTTTTCATTATGACAGCATAGGTTCGTTTTTATATTTCTTGTTTTTTTTTTCTTCAGAATTGGACCTTCCTTATTGACTGAAGAATACATTTGCTCTTATTTCATGAACTTCATTTCAACCAAAAAAAAAAAAAAGAAAAAAGAAAAACTCTGATGCTCACTCAGCATTTGAAGTCACATTTTAGACCTGTCAGACAACATATAGATTTTTATAAGGCGAACAATGACTGTATTTAAACCCTGATGTAGTAATCATGAACTCCTTTGGAAGTATTCTTTGGAAACTGAATCCATGAATTTTATTAGCATTAAATGTTTCTAATGGGAGTTGACAAATAGTTGTACGAGCAGCATTTGCTCTGCACTTGGCAAACAGAAAGGGGGAAAAATCCCCATTACACAATGAGAAATGCATTAATACTCAAGCTCATTCATCACAATTTTGCACAAATATAATTTAAGACCTTTTTACAACTGTTGGTGAAATTACAGTGTGCAGCAGGGAAGTTGCAAATATTTTATGAGCCCTATAAAATTGTCATTGTAATGCCATTATAGGATACTGGGACAATGTAGATATTTGAAATGCCCATATACTCATTGTGCCAAACTGAAACAATGAGATAGTATCTTTGGATAGAGACATTTGCTGCTGATCAAGGCTCACATCTCTATCTTTACTGTCCTGAAAATATTCCAGCCACCTATTTGGGTGGACAATGAGGTATTTTAATTAGATTGCTTTATAACTGGGTGGGGGGGAAGGGAGGAGATAAAAAGCAACATCAAAATAACCAATTAAATGAGTTATGACTGAAATAAACAAGCATTAGCTTCAGATAAATGTTAAATTAAGTTACTTTAACAGATTTCCTGCTATTGGACTCAAGTCTGCTTCAGGAAATGAGCCCAGTGGCCTTTCTTTGCTCGCTAGTTTTAGGAGCCAATTTTTTTTTCTTTTTAGGGAGATTCTAACTAAAAGTCCTTGAAAATCTAACATGGGATTAAACTAATTTGATAAAACCTGATTTGAAGCACAAGTATTCTTTCTCTTCCCCTCGCTCCTCAATCTATGCTAGCACTCTTGTGTGGTCTGAAGAGAAGGGGGACCCTTGTTCATGGTGAAACAATGAGCCCAATGCATCCAAGATATTGGAGACTGCAGGATATCCCAAAAAGGGAATCATGACCTTCTATATGAGCATGCTTGCCTTTTGCACTGGTTTATTTAGTGAAAGGAGGAAGTATTTGCTTTTTTGCTGGGGAAACAACTAAGATGTAATTATAGATATTTTATTGTCATTCCTTAAAAAAAGACTAATTTTGATTCTTATCTTCTCCTAAGTCATAGCACAATAGAAAAGACCTTTGTGTTCCAGATGAAATCTCTCACCCTGTAAAGATCAAGACTGCATTTTGGTATAATTATGATAAGGCAAATGGCTTTTTGGGGGGTTTGTTGTATTTATTTTTTTTTCTTTGAAGGGGGGGGATAAATCATGGTTTCTAGGAATGGTAAGGCTGTTGATCCTCTTCCCTCCTCTCAAAGGACAGAGTCCATATTATTTTAGGAAAAAAGGTTCTTAATCTGGAGGTCATAGAGATTCTGTGGGGGGAGAGATTTTACATCTATGAATTTAGATTGGAAAAAATTACATCTTGATTTCAATAAATATTTTATATTTAATTCAACTTCAATTCATATTCAATAACTGGCAATTTTGTTTCTTATATTTTATATTTTTTATATTTTTTTTAGTATTTTTATATTTCATACAGTTCACATCCTAATCTGAGAAAGGGGTTCCTAAGTTTCACTATACCTGCTAAGATACACCAAAAGGTAAGAATAGTTGCCCTAGAGTTTGTTGAAGTGCTTATTCTCTGGAGTATACTTTTAGGAGTATAAACCATTAATGGTTTCAATATAGGGTTGTAGATTAGCAGGAAAGGAATTTAGGCCCAATAAGCCAATCCTCTAATTTTATAGATGGGGAGAATGAGGCCTGGGGAGGGTGTGACTTGGCTAAAGTTACACAAGCATCAGAGATGAATGTTCTTTCTCCTATAGCATGCTGTCTCCTACATATAGAATCAGACTATGGGGTCCTGGAAACACATATGCCCATAAATATTTGGGAGCTGGTAGAAGAAATAATACCAATGGTACAATGAAGAGAACACAATATTTGGAACCAGAATTCACATCCTGGCTCTATTACTATTTACTTTTTATTTTTGAGACTTTGGGCACTTTGTTTCACGTCTTTGAAGCTGTCTCCTCATCTTTAAAATAATGGGATTAAATTAAAGGATGCTTAAAGGGCCTTCTAACTCTATATCCTACAATTTTATCCTTAGGACAGGACCAAGGCTAATAATGGCAAAAAGTTATATGTTCCAAATTGGACCTAAAATTCAACATCTGAGACCAATTAAATCAGTTTATTCAAGGGGTCCAAACTCATAGTAGTTATGTGAAAATAACATTACTCTCCTGTGTCCAGAGAGGACTAAAGGATTTTCAATTTATACTATAAGCAAGATGCCTAAACTCAATTCAGAAATATTTTAAATTGCAACCATCCATGCTAGACAATTCATTAAGACAGTGACCACCTCATAAATGTCTGTTTCTCTTTATTGAGTCCTTCTGTTTTCATTCAAGTTATGAGAATGTTGGCAGATATTTCACTTCTAGATATCTAGAAGCATCTAGATATGTAGCTTAGGGTTTGATTATCTGAGAGGTTCAGTTCTATAGAATGCAAGTTCCTTCAGAGGAAGAACTGTATCTACCATTTCCTTTGGTTTTGCAGAGGATACTTGACCAGAATTGTTGAACACACTGTCTGATTTCCTTTATGTCCTTTGCCTTTCTTTGTACCACCAGTCCTTAGATAGTATCTGGTGTTAGGGGGTACAGTGTTCCCCCTTCTCCCTCCTTCTCTTCCCTTCTCTCCCCCACCTTCTCCTTCTGGCCCCTTCTCCCCCTACTCCCCACTTCTCCCCCCTCAATGATATAGAAAATCTATGTAAAATTTTTTGGTCTTCCCTTTGTACCAGAGAATTCTGAATTATTATGGTATTAAAAGATAAAATGTTGATATTATAGAATATCATACATAATTTTATTCATTTCTGAATTCCTAATTTTTTTTTCTGTATCATCTTCTGGTCTTCATATGTCATTCCACAAAACTCACCCCAAATTCCCATTTAATTTTTTATGCTGACTCACAATACTTCAAAAACTTGATGGGGTAAAGTTTCGATATGGAAGGTAAACTAGTTGACTGATTGTCTGATTGTCTCAAAAGAATCTTTCCAAAAGGAGGTTCACTTTAGAAATTTGAGAACAAGAAATAAATATTGAAGCCCTTCCTTGCATAGTTGCTGGGGCTTATTACTCTGGTTAGAATTCTGCTTTAGAGAAACTCTTTGACTAAATCTGAGTTCCTGGTTGAGCTCTGAAAGACCTCTATTTGAAGCTTGTTTCCATTTGGCCAGGGATAATACTGTTTCTAAGAAAAAGAGAGAAAGAAAAAAAAAAGCTTTAATAAAAAAGGGTTATAACCATGGTTCAGAGACCTTTTTGGACAACAAATGGCCCTTACAAAACAAAATTGTAGTGAGTTAAGTGTAAATGAATCAGAAACATACAGATTAAATTCCCCTTGAAATACACAAGGGCTTTCAAAATTAATAGAGAGAAAAAAAGCACTTGGCAATGGGTGTTCCAGGTTTTATGCTTTTCTCTCCTCAGCTCCATCACTTTTATGCCCTTCTACAAAGCACCTCATAGGATTACTTGATCTCCTCTTGTATTATTCCTCCTTAATGGTGCTAGGGATGGGACCATGCCAAGTTTTCTTTGTTTCGGATTTTGGACGGTCATCCCTCAAATATCTCCCTCTTGCAGGGTGAGTTCTTCCCTCTCCAATTTCTGGCATTATCCCTCCTAGTTGGAAGAATATAAAAACAAAAACGCAGTCCAGCATTTGGCTGAACCTTGAAGGCCCCTGTGACTGTTCATTGTGTATCCCTAGAGTCAATCTGCAAGGTTCGGATGTGAGGACTGGTTAGATGAGTTTGTGGAAGACTTCTGAGCAGATGATACTCTTCTGGTACTTTGGCTATAGAAAGCACCACTCAATGTGGAACTTCAGGCATAGGCAATCTTAAAATTACAGAATTGGAAAAGACCTTGACCAGTCTGCTTCTAGAAAGAATTCTATTCAAACTATGGATTAGATTCCATTAGATTGTAAACTCCTTGAGGGCAGGGGTTATCTCTTGTCTCTTTTTGTATCTCCAGGGTTTAGCACAACTTCTGGAACATAGTAAGCACATAATAGATGTTTATTGATTGACTCACAGTAGGACAGATGTATCCTAAATATTTCCTGAGATAGAAAGCCTAAGTCTCTCTTAGTGATGTATTCAGCTGTTGAAAGTACCAGAAGGGGTGGCTAGGTGGTGCAGTGGATAGAGCACCAGCCCTTGAGTCAGGAGTACCTGAGTTCAAATCTGACCTCAGACTCTTAATAATTACTTAGCTGTGTGGCCTTGGGTAAGCCACTTAACCCCATTGCCTTGCAAAAACCTAAAAAAAAAAAAAAGCACTAGAGAAGACCCCTGTCTGGTAGAACTTTATGATCCTTCTTCCAATTCCTGAAATTCTATTATTAAAGGATTTTATCTCTGACTCTTCAAGAGAATCTTATTAAAAGGTTAAAAAGATTAGTGCAGGCAAGGGGAGAAGAGGGAAGAGATACAGTTGTAAATTGTTAATCTCTAACTCTGTAATGACAATTAGCTGACAATTCACTATTTAATGTTCTGGGATGATACAAAGTATGTGATATCAATGACAAACTTTTATTGTTTCACAATTTTCTTTGGGGCAATGTGCCATTCAATAAATTAAAATGCCTCAAGCATAGATGCTTGTCCTATCTTCGGACTACTACTATTTTATTTTAAAGTCAAATATTTTATTTTATTATTTTGCAAGGCAATGGGCTTAAGTGAGTTGCCTAAGATCACACAGGTAGGTAATTATTAAATGTCTGAAGTCAAATTTGAACTCAGGTATTTCTGACTCCAGAGACAGTGCTCTATCCATTGCACCACCTAGCTGCCTTGACTACTACCATTTTAAAGGAATTTATTGTAATTATCTTAGTGAGAAATACAGACAATGTAGCATAACAGATGAAAAGGAAGCCAGGAAGACCTGAATTCAAGTTCCTCCTCTGACACAAATTAGTTGTATAATTCTGGGTAAGTGATTCAACTTCTCTAGTCAACTCTCTAAAGACTATAAAGTTGCAGAAAAGATGCCAACTGTATTTGGTAGGGAGAGTTTTCTCCTTCAGGAGTTTTCCATATTCATTAATCACAGGTTCAGGACCTACCTTGGGGACTTGGGTTCTTTCCCTATTGTCACTGTGTTGTGAGGTCATGTCCCCAAATTCTGGTCTTCTCCAGTCAACCATGTTGATCCAAGAAGACTTAGAGATGCCTTCTCCAGCAGATGGCAGCAAGGGTGCACAGAGGCCCTGGGCAGGGGGGAAAAAACCCCTGCCTAATGAATATAAATGAACAGAGGCCCACCAGCTCTCTCCCTTCAGACCTTGTCAAAAAATACCCCCCCCCCCCCCCCCGGAAGGGGACCCTTTCAATAATCAGCCTTCTTGCCTGTAATGGATGCTGTTCAGCATTTTAATCTCTGGTCATATTACTCACCAATCTCATCTAGCCCTTGGAAGACATTTCCTGGAGTCTTTCCCTTGTATCTGTGTTCATTAACTCTGACTAATCCGGTCTCTTGGTAACCGCAGTTTAATAAATTTCATAGTGCATGACCAGTACACTTAATTAATATTGGTCACTTGAAACAATTTTTGTTTATTCAGCTTCCTTTCCCATTGCCCCCCGACTCCCCCAGACCTCATTTTGGGGAATGATAATAATACACAGAGAACCCGTCTGGCTGTAGAGAACTTTTAAAAACAACAAGTAAAAGGATCTTTCTGGGCTCACACCTGTTTTAAGATTTGTTATCCTTAAAACGAAAAGCTGTAGGGATTCACTTGGCTTCTTCCTTGTGGTTCCCAAGGGGTTCTGCCATTAAACCACAGGGAGGAGTAGGAGCTTTCAGTTCACTTAAATGTACTTATGTCAAATCCATCCCATTCTTCCTGCCTCCTTTCCTCAATCTAGCCACCGTTCCCAGGGGCTGGAGAACATTACAAGCCATTCACTTTATATGAATGGGCACAAACAGACTTTTTCACCATTTCGATATGTCTACATTTGCAGGCATATCCTGTAGGCTGCCTGAAACAGCCTTAATTTCAATTTACTGTCTCCCCAAGGATCTTGCCATTCTCCTGAAAGTGGAAAACTCAATGGTTTTTTTTTCTCCTCCCCCAACTCCTCATCACAGCTTCCCTTCCCCCCTTCAAAGAAAGAGCTACACTGGAAGTAAAGTTTTGGTCAAGATTAATGGACTGGGGTTTTGATGCTTCTAACAGGGTGTATGATCTTTTATTAAACAAATAAAGTGTGAGTTGCACCAAAATACCGCCTTTGGAAGGTGTTCAAAGTCAGTGAACTCAGCTTGGCTAAAGTTTTCCATAGTCCCCCTGGAATGTGTCTCTATTAGGAGGCCTGAAACTGTACACGTGTTGAAATTTTTCCCTTTTCTTTTCCACCAGGGCTTTTTGTAATAGATAAAAAGATGACTGACTTCTTCACAATTGAAAAGATCAATAAATCCTTTGAAAGGAATGGAGTGACAATAAAGAGGTAGTTGTTATCACTACTGTCTTTAGAATTAGGAAACTCGGATGGGGCAACTGACCCTCATTCAGATTTTTGAACTCTAGAGTTGATTTCACAAAATAGGCGCAGTTGACTCAGTCAGACTATGAGCCCTACTCAAATATTTTACAAGATATATTCTAGTCATAGTCTTATGAAACTGGTAATGGTTCCTTTAGCAAAATGGTCCTTTCAAATTACTGGGAGATAGGAAGAAAGTAAGAGTATTCTGATATTTGGTTATTGTAAGCCTTAAAAATATATTTTTTTTCATTGTGGGAACTTTTCCCAATGTCTAATGCAGATTGATATTTTCTTAACTGGTCAGTCAAAGAATCAACCAATAATCTTTTAAGTGCCTACTATGTCCTATATACTATAATTACTGAGAATACAAATATAAAAAAATGCTGTCCCTGTCCTCAAGAAGCTTACAATCTCTAGAGAAACAAACACCCTCCCCCCCCCCAAAAAGCTGAAAACTGAGTGTGGAGTTGGGGGTATGATGGAGTCTAGTTCAAAATTTACCACTGGAAAATGAAGAAATGTCTGGTTCAGGAACCTTCCTTAAATGGATGATTTGGGAGATATTCTGTGTCCTTCAGTCAGAGGGACAGCAGAGGCTACTGAGGATACCGATGAAGTATGAATACCAAAGCTAATACAATCTTGCAGGATGATGACTTTCCTATGATGATTTTCATGGGGGATCTGGGAAGTGATGGAATTCAGTGAAAATGAGTATGACTAGTAAGAAATGCATATCTTGTGCATTTGTCCTTGTCTTCCCTTCAATCCTCTAGATCTCTTGATGTCACATGAATATCAATAGACCATGAGAGCTGTTCATCAATTGTCCTTCTTTCACAAGTCCTCCTAAGCCCTTATTTGAAATCATTTCAAAATCTCTATCTTGGGAAGTGAGTTTGGTAGTTCATGACCTAGGTCTAGATGACTGGACTTTAAGAATTCTGTGTCCTCTGAAATCAAGTGACCTTGACTTTGCCATTATGTTTAGCAAGTCCTCCTCCTTATCTTCACCTCTTGGCTATCATGGTCTCCTTCAAGTCTTAGCTAAAATCCTACCTTACGCAAGAAGCCATTCCTGATCCTTCACAATGCTAGTCTTTTTCCCCACTAATAATTATTTCCATTATATTCATATATATATGTATGTATATGAATCTTGTTTGTACACAGTTCTTTGCATTTTGTCTACCCCATTAGACTGAGCTTCTTTGAGGGCAGAGGCTGCCTTTTACCTCTCTTTGTATCCTGCCATGTTCAGCATTGTACCTCTTATACATAGTAAACACAATAAATGCTGGATTCTGACAGAACTGGGCAAGTGTTTGTTCTCTATTGCTCATTGGGGAACTAAAGATGAGCCCCTCTCAGAGTGCAAGTTCAAAATGAGAGAACAAGGTAATGAAGGTGGGAGCAATGAAGAAATGTGGTAAAGACACATAAATTCAAGGAGATCTGTAGTCTTCATAATGTCAGTGGAAAAAGTAATTGGTATATCAAATGAAGAACATTTTGGTTTTAGAGTCTGCTTCTGGGGACCAGCCAGAACAGAGAAAAATGGATGAAGTGAGGTGAACAGCTTTATATAGTCACAAAACAAGTTAATTTCCATGGAAGGACAAGATGGTTCAAAACAGAAATACAAGAGAAGTTAACTTTGGATCTCAGAAGAAGAACCATCTTTTTGTTTCTTGGAGATTGGAGGCATAAGATACCTTTGGACATTCAGTGGAGGGTAAAATAACTCTGGAGGATATTCTATCATAACTAATAAGGGGATTTTTGTTTAGATATAAGCTAGCATTATCAGGGCAGTTCTTTACAATTTTTAAGAGTTCCTTAGGCTGTTCTTGGTTGTCTTCCCTCTTTCTTCTCTCAATCAATTCTAAAATCAATCAAGCATCATGCAACTATTAAACACCCAATATGTAGCAAGGACTTTAGTAGGTGCTAGTGATATAAAAAAAGAAATGGGATAGTTCCTGTCTTCAGAGAGTTTATGTTGAGATATATAACCATATATAAGAGATGATGGCAGACACCCATGCAGTTTAGGGAATCAGAAAAGACCTTCTTACAATCAAGTAGATACTTAATTGAGTTTCAAAGGAAACTAAAGATCTTAAGATCCAGTAATGAGGAGGAGGTTGCAACCCAGGTTTAATAGACAACCTATACAAAGATTTAGAACTGGGAAATGGAATATCACCTATGAGGTACAGCAAGGATGTTTGATTGGTTCATAAAGTTTAAAGTGGGAAAGGTTTGTTGGAGCTAGGACATGAAAGACTTTAAATGCCAACCATATCTATTAGCATTTAATTGTAGAGATAATGAGGGGTTATTGTTGAGCAGTTGGGTGACATGACCATCTTCTCTGCCATTTATAATCTTCACAATCTCCCTGAAGTCCTTATGGGTTATGTACATAGTCCTAGGTCATTCAATCAGTTTGCATCAGAAACAGAAATCCTTCTGGTTTCAAGGGAAATTCTCAATTCACCTGTCTCTCTCACACGTATATTTATGTACAAAGTAAACACAGGGTAATTTGTAGAGGGAGGCATTAAAAACTGAAATCAAGAAAGGCCTTCTGTAGGAGATGAAATGTATGTTAAATTCTAAAGAGATCTAGTATCCTAAGAAGCACAGTGAGGAGGGAATGGATTCCAGGCCTGGAGTGCTGTCTGTGTAAGACAAGAGAGATGGGAGAGACATATTTATGGAACAGCAAGAAGACTGTGATATAGAATATGTGAAAGGTAATCCAATATAATAAGCCTGAAAAGGCAAGTTTCAAAGGAAAGATGATTTCAAAGCATAGGATGACTATTTCACTTGAATGGTAGGCACCCAAATCATCAGGAAAGGCTGCATACATTCATGTAGCCATCACTGATTTACTGAAATTCTGAGAACCTTGAACTGTATTGTGTTTCTCATTAGCTAAGTAAAACTCTGTTTCTTGGCAGGGCTGGTAGTCACTGCCCAAGAGATCAACTGTCTATCATCACAGAGATACAAGAACGTGTCACAGGGGATTGCTATGCTCCATTGTGGAAAGCGCTTTCTCTGATTTAGTAGAACACACACACACACACACACACACACACACACACACTCTGATGTGTCTATTTAGTTTGAAGGAGCCTTTAACTAGGGAAAAGGAATATGGAAGTTATCTCTGTTCCTAAAACAAAGGTGGGAAGAAGTTATTGAATGTAAGGACTCCTAGAAAATGGTGGGGAGAGGCTCTAGGAGCAGAAAAGGGTTGGTAGCAGCCAATAGTAGAATATTTATGTATGATCCTCAGAGGCCAAGTAGGATGCTTCTTTCAAGATGCAAGGGGGGAGCAAAAGTTTGAGAAACATCGCATTTTTTAAAATTTGTTTGCCTGTTTGTTTATTTTTAGATTAAATAATGGCAGTTTTCAAAAATCACTTTTTGGCAAATCTTTGAATTTTACATTTTTCTCCCTTCATCCCTCCCCTCCTCTTCCTTGACAGGAAAGCAATCTAATATAAGCTACATATGTATAAGCACGATAAACATAGATCCATATTAATCATGTTGTGAAAGAAGAATCAAATCCAAATGGGAAAAACAACATTAGAGAGAAAAAACATAAAAAAATAAGAGAACTTTAAAAATTGAAGATAGTAAGCTTTCATCTTTATGTAAACACCATAGTTCCTTTTCTATCACACATCTTTTAGAATTACCTTTGATTATCATGACATGCCAATTATCAAAACAAAATGAAGCTCAGTTCCTCATTGTCACTTCTTGTTGGAAGATTGGGTAATTGTGAACGTCTCTTAAGTCTGTATTGGACTCTTCTGCTTCCTTGACTTCTGTAGTCATCTCTTCCTCTTAGCTTTTTTATCTTGTTTGGACTTGATTTGTCTTTTGGACGTCACTCCTGTCTGCATACTGTGATCTAGCATTTCAAGTTGTTTCTTTTCCTCATCACAACTAGAACCTAAGTCCAAAACTAATGGTTCATAAGACTTTCTTGTTTATCCCATCAAAAAGTAGTAGGATTTTGATGGTGTCAAATTAGGGAGGCCTCCACTCAGACAAATCCTGCAGATTCCCCAAGACCCTGGTCAAATTTCCCCTCCAGCTAGAGGCAACATGGCATAGCAGGAAGATTTCTGAATTTAGAGGCAGAGGATGTGGGCTTAAGTCATGTCTTCTGCTTTCTATTGTATAACTTTTAGGCAAGTGTCCTTCACTTGGCATTCTATGATTTTCCATTAAAACTTGTCTGCCTCTTCCAGCCTTCATTGTTCTTTTTCTCTTATACTATGAAGTTAACTTCCTTTCATCTACATGATCCTTCAATGAGTCTACCATCACATTGATATGGGTATTCCCTCCATCATTGCTGATCATCACCTATTTAGTATCCTTTTTGAATTGTTCCCATGGATCTTTCATAGAGAATATATTTCATAGAGAATCTATTAGATATATTGCCCTTCCTCTAGTTTTTCTTACAATTTGTGGTAGCCAGTAGAATGCTTAAAAATAATAAAAACATTTATTGAATGCCTATTCTGTATAATTCACTTTGTGTATCCTTTACAAATATTCTCTCATTCTACCCCCATAATACCCCTGGGAAGCAGGTACTATTACATATGTTACATACAGTTTGGAGATGGAAAAGAAATTAAAACTCATCCAATTCTATCCCAAATGGGAACCGAGAGAGGTGGAAGGGCTTGCCCAAGGTTATACAGAGAGTTAATTGTAGAACCCAGGTTGCCTTATTCACAATCCTGTCCTCTGCCCATAATAATACGTTCTCTTTTTTTTTAAACAGATGAAGAAACTGAGGCCTAAATGTGCACATTTGTTCCTTTGTAGAATGATCTATGAGATATTACATGGCAGCCAGTCCTGGCTTCAAAGTTTAAATTTATCAGCCAGAAAAAATACATAATTGTTCAAAGGCTTTGTCACATTTTCCTTCCCCAGTCTAGACTTCCTTTTTATATTCAGTCTTAGAGATCAATTCATTAAATAAATAATTATTCATTGACCTCCCATCATTGCATCAAAACAATATTGTTAAAGTTTCCCCCCCCTCCATTTTGGTTTGATAATTTAAAGAAAATACTGAGGTTTTGCTCCACATTTCTCCTCTTTCCCTCCATTTTTAAGCATTCCTTTTTGTTGACTTCTTGAAGTGATTTGTTCAGGGGCATATTTAGCATTGCAGAGAGTACGCTGATCTCAAGTCAGGAAAACATGGCTTTAATATTCTTGCTCTGATATTTACCTATGGTTGCTTCTTAGTTCCTCTGATCTTTATATTCTCAATCTATAAGATGGACATGGTAATGTCTGTCATACCTGTCATAGGGTTGTTGTGAGGATCAAGTGAGATAATTTATATGAAACACTTGGCCAACTTAGAGTTTGCATGAGTGTGCTGTAGCCAGTTTGAACTTGCTTGTGCCAACTGTTAAATTTTCATTGTGAATTTTTATACTACAGAAATCATGAAAAAGCTTCAAATAGGGCTTGATTTATTGCTTTGTTGATTTTCTAGACTTAGGAAAATGATGGAGAAAATGTTAATACTCCAGATTAAAGAGTATTGGGTGTCTTTTTATTCCCCTAGAGAACTGGATATGAAACATTTACCAGCATACCACTAAATGGCAGCTATTATTAAATAGTGACAAATAGCAAGGGCAGGATCTGAATTCGGGTCCACATTCCAGCTCCCACATTTTAAGCTTGTCTAAATGTTTCCAGAGAAATCTGCAAATATGCATAGTTTGTTCCTTTTTTTAGGATGATCTATGAGGCAGTCACATGGCAGGCAGCCCTGGTTTCAGAGTTTAAATTTATCAAGCAGCAAAATACACAATTGTTCAAAGACTATGTCACATTTCCCTTTCCCAGTCTTGACTTCCTTTTCACACTGGGTTTTAGAGACCAATACAGCAACTCAATCATTTCTCCTAATCTCTCAACACTGAACCAAATCAATATTACTAAAGCTAAAGGTTGATTTTTTTTCTCTCCTTGGTTTGATAATTCAAAGAAAATAAAGTTACCTATTGCTTCACATCCTCTTTTTAAAAGAAGCATTTCTTTTTTGTTGACTTTCTAAGATCATGGCTTACCTATTTACAAAGGCCATTGCACAGTTAAAACTGTACCAGGGACATAACTATAGAATATCAATTTACCTAGCATTGACTTTTCACCCTATGGAATTGCTGCCTATAAAGCCCCCTTTGGAGTCAAGAGCTATATGCCAACCCAAACAAAAAATCCAAGCAGCTGTTGGCCAAGGATAGCAGGGCAAACCCCTTATGTGTGATTACTGTCTGCTGAGTCAAGATCCTCATTTATCACTGGGTTTCTGAAGTTTACAGATTGTAGAGCATTTCAGCAGACCTTGCCAGTTTGAACTCCCCCCGCCCTTTTATCATTTAGTTTTTGCAAGGCAGTGGGGTTAAGTGACCTGCCCAAGATCACACAGCTAGGTAATTATTAAGTGTCTGAGGCTGGATAGTACCGGGACTGGTGCTCTATCCACTGCACCACTTAGCTGCCCCAATCCCTCTCCCCCTTTTTACAGATGTGGAAACTGAGGCTCTTCTTGAGACAAATATTTTTCTTCTTAAAAAACCCTTTCCTCTTAGAAAATTAGATTCTAGTTATTTGTCTCAATATCTTTGAGTTAAGAGGTTGTATTGCTTAGGATGATATTCAGTTAATTTATTTTTGCGGGTTTGGAGAAGTAACCATTGAATGACAACTTGTTTCTGGAGAGTTTTCTGCCTCTCAACTTAGAGGGATAAGAATAAACAAGTTGGAAAACACCATTCTATGAGGAAACCAATCCTCCTTGTCTCCAAAGTACTTCTCCAAATGTATTATTAACAAAATGAAAAAGAAGATTGAAAGGGACCAGATCTCCCTCCCATCTGATTTTCCTTAGCAGTTCTCCATCCTGCCAGATATTGGTAGCATTCTGGCTGCCGGAAGAAAAAATAGTTTTATCTTATGTGCAACTTGAATGAAAAAAATGAAAGGCTGGCCTCCAACATACACCATATACTCTTTCTAACCTTCTACCCCCCACCCCTGTCCCTCAAAGAAGGACCATTTCAGGTCTTTCTGGTCTGGGAATTCCACTTGGTCAGACCTTTGCTTCTGTCAGTTTCCCCAGATGCTAATCTAATTGGTTTGATGCTCAGATGAAAGCATCAGAGTCCAGCATGGCAGGAAACCTGCTTTTCTTTTCCTTCCCCAAAAGCAGTTAAACCTCAATTAGTCCATAGACAGGGAAGGTGTAGATGAGCTCAGGGTAATTACCAGGCTTTGTCCGACAGGCAAGTTCCTGGAAGCTCAGTCAAAGCAGGTGATTTGGAAACATGATCCTCCAACAGCTGCAGACAGCCCCCAGCCCACTCCCACTGCCCAGCCTGCAGGGCTTGACCTCTAGGCTGCTGACAGCTTTCCACAGTTTGCTATACCAAACAACTTAACACCACCTGGGTCAGCTGGTTCCTCCTTCCTAATTCCCAGGAATCACAATCAGGCCATGAAGCCACCCAGGCAGAATTATCAATTGGCTCTTGCCCCAGAGCCAATTGGAAAGACCCCAAGTACCACTTGGGAGCAAACTTTAGGAAATGTGCCCTGCATGAGTGGAATCAGCTCAAATACATCTTCAAAAGGCTCTCTGGAGATGCCTGGTTGTTAGTGCTTTCTTCTTCCTCATCCTGTATTTATTTACCTATTTGCCTAAATGATACACCCCCAACTTTTCTCCCTACTCCCCCCCCCCCCCCCCCCAGTGTAAGCTCTTTGAGGGAAGGGACTGGTTTTCAATTTAGAGGATATGCTCCACATCCTGTACAATGGGAAAAACATTCAATTCATAGTCAGAGAATCTGGATTCACATCCTACTTCTGTTCCCTTTTACTTGTGAGATTTTGGACAAGTTAATTATCTTCCCTTGCTCTGCTTCCTCATCTATAAAAAGAAAATGACTTTTAAGTCCTATTCAATTTTATATCAATTATCCTATGACCTATGGCCTTAGATATTTAGTTGATACTCTGCATATATTTATTGGAAAATGGACAGTAATGTTGTGGTAGAAAGACTCTTTAGAATCAAAAGACCTAAGTTTGAATCTTGGCCCTCAAGCAAGCCAGTTATGTCATCTCAGACAAGTCACGGTTTTGTGTCCTAGTCTTAAAATGGGGAGACTGAATCAGATAATTCTGAAATTCTCTTCCAATTATGAAGAGTTCACTTAAATTGAGGAAGAGGGGAAATTTGGGCTTCCCTAACTATGCTTTTCTATGCAAAGATGAAGCAAGCTGCTGAAAATGATCACAATGCTAAGTTTTGTAAGGGGGTGAAAAGCTGACTAAGAAAGATTATGATTCTTATCATCAGAAAAGTTTAAAATCAAAAAAGGAAACACACATACATAACTGCAATGTGAAACATGACCCAGTAGAGGGATAGAGAGTCTGGGATGTCTAGCTTCAGGTATGCCTCTGTCACATTTTGACTGTGGATTCCTGGGCAAGTCATTTATCCAAGTAACTTTCCAGGTTCTAAGATCTTAAGTTGCAAAGCAGGTAGTTTTCTTCAGGAATTCCCTATCCTAATAAAATTACAGAATAATTAAGAAAAAAGAAAAAATTGAAAAGCAGCATATAGAAAACCCAAAAAAGTCACCAAAATGAATTTTTTTTTTCTCAAAAATGGAGAAAGAATTCTGTCAAACTCCTTTTATGAAATTAATATAAATCTGGAAAGGATAAAACACAAAGAAGTCTATACACCAATACTATTAATGAATATTGGATCAAAAATTTAAAACAAAATCTTGTGAAACTGACAACAGAGATTCATCCAAGAAATCATTCATCTTGATAAAGGATCAGTGATGCAAAGACAGTTCAACATTAGGAAAACTATCACTACACTTAGTCATATTAAAAACAAAAATATTCCAAGCCACATAATTACTTAAATGGATATAGAAATAGCCTTTGATAAAGAATGCTTAAAGAAATCTCACATCACAATATTTAGTTCATGGCTAGTTTTTGGTTTGTGCCAATAAAGTAAAATTAGTACTACACCTATTAACTTCAATTTTAACACTATATTAATTAAATTAACAAAGATATACTTTCTAGAGGTTGATAAAACAATAACAAAATTAATATGGAAAAATATAAGATTTAGAAGATCAAGGGAAATAATGAAAAGAGGTAGAAATGAAGGGGGAACGGAACTTTCAGAATTAAAATTATATTAAGCCACAGTCATTAAAACTCATCTGGTATTAGTTAAAATTTAGAGAAGTAGATCAATGGAAATGGAACAGATTAGACAAGAAAAATCTGAAACAATGGAATTCAATCTAATTAATTAACCATTGTGTTTATTGTTTTATAAATTTAATCATTTGCTATTTTATCTGTTGATTTTAATATTTAATGATAAAATAATTTTAAAAGTTCAAATAAAATAATTAAACTGGAAAACATGTAATACTTAGGAAAGAGCTTTTTCTTTGATAACAAACTACTGGGGAAAACTAGAAAGCAGTCTGAAAGAAATTAAGTTTATATTAACATTTTAGCCTATATTCCTCAATATACTCCAAGAGGATATATAATCTTAAAAATTAAGGATTCTAGAATCTATTGTGAAACATGGGGCATATAACATAGGACTGTCCATTATGTTGTACTTACATCAAAGAAGGAATTATGAGCAGTGCAGAATTGCAGAAGTTCAAAAGAAACATGAGATGGACAATGTTTGCATTCCAAATGGTCATATGAACTATTTGTGCCTGACCTGTGGTAGAACCTTCCAAGATCCATATTGGTCTGATGGGCAACAGTTGGACACACTGTACTTTGACCTGGATATAGTGATATCATTTTGGTCCTCTTTGAGTATGAAGGACAATAACCAATCAATACCATAAAAACTAGAAGAAAATCTAATTATAAATATCTTATTGGAAAGCTATGGATAGGAACAAATAAGGTTAGAGAAAATTGCAAAGATATAATTGATAATTTGGTTTACATGACACTGAAGTGAGTGAATGAGTGAAATTTTGAATCATATTCTCAGATGAGTTTCATATCTAAGATACATAAATTGTATAAATATATACATACATACATACACACATATGTGTATGTGTGTATGTGTATATATGTATATATACATATATACACATACATACACAAAGAGATCGTTGCTTTATCTGTATCTTTTTTCCTAAAAGGTAGGTAGTTAAAGGACATGGACAAAACATTCTCTAATGAAGTATTGCAAAGATGATCTCAAATCATTAATGATAGAAATAAAATTTAGAAAACGTTTTCCTATGTCACCTTGTATCTTGAAAACTGTCAGAAATGGTAAAAAATGAAAAAAAAAAGTCAATATTGGAGGGGCTGTAGAATGAAAGGCACAGAATCTAATTGGTGGAAAATGCAGCCATTTTGGAAAGTCATTTAAAATTATTCAAATAAAATTATTCCAATGCTCATATCTATTGACTAGTAGATTCCATTACTATAGGCTTATACCCCAAGGAATCATTGATAAGAAAGTATCCACATACGTGAAAATTATAGTAGTACTTTTTCTGATAGAAAAGAATTAGAAATTAATAGATGCTGATCAATTGAGGAATGGTGAAACAAAATGAGGGGCATTAATGTAATGTAATGGTACTGTGCTAGATAATAGATGGCAAATATGATGACTCTAGAGAAGCATGAAAAGATCTACATGAACTGATGCAGAATTTAAAAAAGCAGAAAAAAGAATATGTTATATAATGACTACAGCAATGTAAACAGAACACCCACCAAAAAATGAATCTTGCATACTTTTGTAGAACAAGCATGGCTAAAAAAAGAGATATGAGAAGCCATCCCACTCCTTTGCTTTGAGAAGTTACTAAATGTTGTTCACTGTATATATTTCAGAATTTTTTCGATCTATTGATAAGTTATGCTTTTTCTACTTTTTTGTCTTTAAAATATCATTTATTATATGTGATGACTCTGGGAAAGGAGGGATAGTGGGAGAAATTATGGTGATGCTAAAACCAAAAGGCCAATAAAATTATTTTTTAAAATATCATGTCATAATCAAGACATAAATAATGTATATACTCTGTGATACAGAAGAGAAAAAGATTAAGGTGATTCATATGCTATTTTTCCTGGCACCATTCCAAAATGGGGCTAAGAATAAGACATGGCAAAGCCTGGGTCTGAGAATCTTTCAAGGTTCCAGTTGAAGTATACTCAGTCAGAGAAGGCTTAAAAATGTACAAGTCAGAACCAAAAAGCATTGATGTGGCCTAGAGGAGATGGAACCTGTAGTCAATAGAGGGAATGGGGGCGGCTAGGTGGCACAGTGAATAGAGCACCAGCCTTGGAGTCAGGAGTACCTGGGTTCAAATCTGACCTCAGACACTTAATAATTACCTAGCCATGTGACCTTGGGCAAGCCACTTAAACCCATTGCCTTGAAAAATCTAAAAAAAAAAAAGAATAGAGGGAATGAACTAAGGTACTAGTGGCAAAAGATTAAATCCAAATAAGAAGTACCAGTGTCCATTGGAGGCTTTGAATAACCTTACATTGAAGTAAGGAAGATATCTTTGATAGTTATTTCTCATCCTCTGAGGTGTGGTTATTGGGTAGGTTATTCTATGGGGAAAAGGAGTGGGGAAGCAGACTAGTATCACAAGAAATCTGTTTATTTTACAATAATCATTAGATAAAATGACTTTTTTAGGAACATTTGTACAATAAATCAAATTTCCTATTTTCGACCTTGACCTCATTAGATTTTCTTTCTTACAAACTTTGTAAAAACATATTTTAATTAAGAATAGGGTAAAATTTCTTAATAACTAATTATAAAAATGGAATGAGATGACTTGAGGTAGTGACTCCACCATGACTGGAGGTATACAAGTGGAGGATGGGAATGATTATTTGTTGGAAATGCTGAAGAGGAGATTCTTGAATTGGGCTATATAGTGCCTGAAGTTCCTTTCAGCTTAGGTCCTAGGATTTGATGACCTGCTTGAGTTCACTGGAGAACTACTGATTTAGGAGGCCAGTTAGCATTTATCCTTTTGAGAACATTCAAGAGGTCTAGTTATAGTTGAAAGAAGAATGAACAGAGGGGTGGCTAGGTGGTTCAGTGATAAAGCACTGGCCCTGGAGTCAGGAGTACCTGAGTTTGAATCTGGTCTCAGACACTTAATGATTACCTAGTTACGTGGCCTTGGGCAAGCTACTAAACCCTATTTGCCTTGCAAAAACCTAAAAAAAAATAATGAACAACTACAATGAAAGCTTATGATATGAAGTGGAATGAATGGGATCAATTTATCAGATGCTAAAGAAATCAAACACCCTGATAAAGGAAGGATTGGGAAAGTATTATCCTTCATTAAGAAGACTTGGATTCAAATCTTGGCTCTGACAATTATCAGACAAGTGGCCCTGGAAAAGTCACATAATTTACTCATTTTAAAAATGGGGATAATATTTATACCACCTACATTATGGGTCTTTCCTGGTTTCCATTTTCCACTCCTACCCCTGTTGGTGCCTTTTTTCTGAAATTGCTTCTTATTTACCCTGTATATATCTTGTATATGCATTGTAATTTGCATGTTGTCTTCCTGTTAAAATGATAGCTCCTCGAGGAACAATGATTTTGCCTTAATATATACCTAACTCAGCACAATGCTGGCTCATAGTAAATGTTACTGACTTAACTTCCTATATCTCTGGAGGGGACATTTTGTATAAATATCACCCTTTTGGAAGGCTGAAAGGTTTTTGATCAGATTTAGTTGAATTAGTACCATTGCTTCACCATAACTCTCTTGACTTGCCCCCAAGAAAGTATAGTGGTAATACCTACACCTAACACTAAGAAACTTCTAGCCACAATAACCTGATGTAGATAGAAGATAGGAGCTTTCCCAATGAGTGGGGAAAAGTATGAACTAATATGCAGATCAATCTGAAAATGGGTTCAAAACAAGGAGAAGATGAAAACCAACTGGATGGTCCAATCAGATAATGGCAAGTCACACCCCAGAGCTCTCCATGGGTCATAAACTTGATCATTGCAATCTGTTTGCTGCTTAGTACCAACCAGGCATCTCCCTGCTCTCTTGCCCTCTCCCACTTTGTTGACAGACAGCTGCTGGTTTATTAGCCACTGGGATTATCTCTGTAGCTGTTCAAATGGTCAGCTGAGTCTGGTAGGCAAGCCTTAATGAGCCTCATCCACCATGTCCTTATTCTTGCCAAATACTGAAAATAAAAAAAACTTCCAGTTTTGCAGACTTAAGGGTCTGAGTTTCCAACCAGCTAATGGCTTGAAGATGGGTCTGCCTTTTCAAGTGTGGTTTGTTTTTGCTATTAAATTTGAGTTCAGTTGACAAGGAGCAACATCTTATATATTAGAGTTTGTATAGAAGGATGGCCCACAACTAATTTTCAGGAGACTGCATCCTGGTCATAAATTATGGTACCAGAAGCCTGAACCTGAGTTATTACAGAGCCTCCAAACTTACAAGTGTGGACTGGGTAAGCCATTAGGAGAATTTTATATTTTCCTCTATAAGAATTCCATACCTCAATGAAAAAGACATAACTTGATGACACCATTTCTTTTGGTCCTTCATCAGTCCAATTATAGAAACTTCCTTTGAGCTGTATTCAATAGAAAAAGGGTAAAGATCCCTTTCAGGTCTGAAGAATTGGTGCTATGAACTGCTGGCCATATTCAAAACATCCATATTTATGTATATATGTGAATGTATATGTATATGTATATATATGCCACATGATATCAATACATATATGTGTGTGTATGCATGTAAATCTTCACATGTATGTATATCTTCACAAAATGTATTACTCTAAATCTTTTACTATCAGAAAATATGTTTCATCATTAAGCCTCTGGAATTATTGTTAATCATTACAATGATCAGAATTCCCAATTATTTCAAAGTTGTTTGTCTTTATCATATTGTTGGCATTGCTACCTAGTTCTGTTTATATCACTATCAGTTCATAAATATCAGGTTTCTCCAAAATCATTCTCTTCATCATTTCTTATAGCACAGAATGTTCTATCACATTTAATACTGTAATTTGTCCAGAGTTTTTCCAAATATGGGCACCCACCTTAGATTTCCATTTTTTTGCCAAATCAAAAAGAGCTATATATATATTTATACATCATTAGAATTTATTTTGCTTAAGACTCATCCTGCTAATCTCTCCTGCTAATTTCCCTTTCTCCATTTTATTCTTTCCCCCCTATTTCTATGTTAAATGAAATGTATTTCTGTACCAAACTATGAGCCTGTGTGTTTTATCTTCCCTTCTTTGCCCAATTCAGATGAGAGTGAAGTTCAAATGTCAGAGGTTTCATCTATCCCCTCCATGAATATACCCTGATTATGTGAGTTCATATTCCATAGACTTCCTTTTCCTTCCTTCTATTGCATTCCTCTTTGCTCATTTACAGTTAGTAAATGTTTGAGGTCAAATCTGAATTCAAGTCTTCTGGACTCCAGGATTGATGCTCTATCCATTGTGCCATCTATCTTCCCTTTCAAAGTGAATGTAAATAGCAATTATTTCTGTTTTGGCCAGAAAACATCTGAGGCTTTTCCCTTCCCATATTGATTTTTTCTTTTTTTGTTTTTTGACTAAGCAAAAAAGGCCATTCTTTGACTTATTTCTTTCTTATCTATCCTTAATCACTTAATAGACATTACTTCAGGGGGCGGCTGTAGTGGATAAAGCACCGGCCTTGGAGTCAGGAGTACCTGGGTTCAAATCTGGTTTCAGACACTTAATAATTACCTAGCCGTGTGGCCTTGGGCAAGCCACTTAACCCCGTTTGCCTTGCAAAAACCTAAAAAACAAACAAACAAAAAAATAGACATTACTTCAGTCAAACAGACCTTTTAAAGACCTTAGCTTAAAAAGATCAAGGTCTCCCATTGCATCCAGGGCTATCTCCAGATATCTGATCTATATCTGGCCACTGGACTGAGTTTACTCTGGAAGAGAAAGTGAGGCTGGTGACTTTGCATAGCCCTTTCTCTTTGAAATCCACATTTGTATATGATGTCATCACCTCCCTGATATTATAGTCCTCTTTGAGAATGAAGGACAAAAATAACAATTCCTATTTCCATATTTTTCATTCGCTTCTTGAGATCATCAATATATAACAGAAACATTCACAGACTTTGTCTAATTATACTCCCTGATTCAAAAATTACCAAATAATTTATTTCAAACCTCAACAAGGTAATAGTCTAAAAGCTAGACTTCAACAATATGTGAACAGAGAATTTCCAGAAAAGCAGGCTGTTTTTTTTCTTTATTTTTTCTTTATTATTTAAGGCAACAGGGTTAAGTGACTTGTCCAAGGTCACACAGCTAGGTTAGGGTTAAGTATTTGAGGCCAGATTTGGACCCAGGTCCTCCTGACTCCAGGGCTGGTGCTCTATTCACTGCACCACTTAACTGCCTTAGCAAGCTGCTTTTTGAAGAGACAAATAACTATAGGTCAAATTGCCAACATTTGTTTGATAAGGAGAAAGTAAGGGAGTTACAAAAAAAAAATCTACTTCTATTTTGATAATATCAAAATCTTTGTGTGGATCATAACAAAAAGTGGCAAGTCCTCAAAGAGATGGGAATACCAAAAATTAAACAACATATTGGTTTAAAATTTGGAAGAGAGTGCAACAAAACTGTATATTATTTAACTTATATGCAGAGTACATCATGTGAAATGCCAGGATGGATGAAGCAAAAACTGGAATTAAGGTTTCTAGGAGAAATAACAGACTGATATGATAATACTCTGATGGCAAGAAATTGAAGAAGGATTAAGAAGTTTTTTGATGAGGGTGAAAAAAGAGAGTATAAAATCTGCCTTGTTTTGGTTTTATTTTTCTAGATTTTGCAAGGCAATGGGGTTAAGTGGCTTGCCCAAGGCCACACGGCTAGGTAATTATTAAGTGTCTGAGGTTGGATTTGAACCCAGGTACTCCTGACTTCAAGGCCAGTGCTCTATCCACTGCGCCACCTAGCCACCCCTCTGCCTTGAAACAATATTAAAGAAAACAAATAAAACTCAAGATCATTTCAACTGGTTCCATCACTTTCTGTCAAATAGATGGAGAAGAGATGGAAACAGTGTCAGATTTTATATTCCTGGGTTCAAAGATCACTGCAGATGGTACTTGTAGCCATGAAATTAAAACACTTGCTCCTTACTATGGAAAATCTATATAACATGTTAAAAAAGCAGTCATCACCTTGCTGAGAAAGTTTTTTACAGTCAAAACTATGGCATTTCCAGTGGCAAAGTATGACTGTAAGAGTTGGATTGTAAAGAAAGTTGGGTGATACAGAATCAATACATTCTAATTTGAGTCCTGGGGAAGACTTTTGAGAGTCCCTTAGATAGCAAGGTAATGAAATAAACTAATATATAACTATATATATATATATATATCCATCTATATATATCTATATATATATACACACATATATATATAAAGAAATTAATTCAGACTATTTATTGGAAGATCAAATATGAAGAAGAATACTTTGACCACATGATGAGAAGACAAGAGTCAATGGGGAAAAAAACCCTGATAATGGGAAAGATTAAAGATAAAAGAAGGGCACAGAGGAGGATGAAATGAACAGATGGTGTCATTGAAGCAATGACTATGATTTTGCACAGACTTTGGGAAATAATGGAGTAAACAAGGCCCTGATGTGCCATGGTCCATGAGGTTATGAAGAGTTGGACATAACTGAATAACTGTTGATCAATAGCAACATGACTCCTATTGTTGATAGGATTTGTAGGGGACTTCTATCATGTATAATATTAGATTATAAACACTTTAGCTTTGGTTTAGTTCTTTTTTATTATTCATTTCTTTTTATTGTTTTATAATTCTCTCATTCCCTTCTTTGAACCTCAAAGTAACTATGCATTTCTGACCTTTTAATCTAGAATGTTTGAAGTCCTCCATCAATGATCCATTTATTTCCCCTATAGCAATATATTCATTTTCTGGGCAAATAACTCTTAGCTATAAGTCTAAATCCTTTGCCTTCTGAAATAACATATTCCAAGCTCTCTGATCCTTTATGTGGTTGTTGCTAAAACATGTGTAATTCTGGCTGTGCCTTTTTGACAGTTAAATTCTTTGTTTTCTGGTTATTTTTGTGTTTGATCCAAAAGCCCAAGATTTGAGATTAAGTGTAAATGGGAGTTATCATTTTCTGAGTTTCAATCAGAAGGGAACTAGTGAATTTTTAGTTTTTCTTTTCCCATTTTGCCCTCTCATTTTTTTTTAGGTTTTTGCAAGGCAAATGGGGTTAAGTGGCTTGCCCAAGGCCACATAGCAAGGTAATTATTAAGTGTCTGAGACTGGATTTGAACCCAGGTACTCCTGACTCCAGGGCCGGTGCTTTATCCACTACACCACCTAGCCACCCTTTGCCCTCTCATTTTAAGAGATTTGGGGCATCTTTTAAGATGTCTTGAACTAGGAAGTATAAGAACTTTTTTTTTTCATATTGTCCAGATAATCCAATGATTTTTAATTTTTTTATTCTCAAATAGTTTCCCATACCAATGTTTCCTTTTCCTTTACATTTTCTTCTTTTTGTAGTGACTTAGCTTTAATATTTCTTATAATCTCATGCAGTTACTGGCTTTTATTTGGTCCTTTCTAATTTTTGTTACTTGGATAAGCTTCTGTATCTCTTGTGATGAATTATTGGCTTTCTTTCCAATTCTTTCTTTCACAATTTTCAATTTTTCCTATTTTCTTAAGTACTCTCATTTCATGTATGTGTATATATATATATACATACATGTATGCATATATATATATATATAATATTTAATTTTTGCTTCAATCTCTTCTAGGAATTCTAGTTGAATTTGACCCCAAGCTATATTTCATTTTGAGGACTTGTTTGTAGTCTTTCTCTTCTGAGTTTGTCTCGAATATTCTTGTCACAATAATAGTTTTTATAAAGGAAGATTTGTTTTATTTGCTTATTCTTCCATCCTAATTCCTCATTTTAAACAAAACTAGAGCATGGCTCTGTGTATTCTGGAAGGAAGGTCTGAACTGGTCCTGAGACTTTTTGGGTTACTGAGTGTTAAGGTACCTTCAGGCTCCTCAGGAGAACTCCCAAAATCATCTGATCCAGGACAGAGTCTGATTGTTGCCTTCTATTTCCCCATTTACCCTAGCCTAAGTTTTACAAGTTCATAATCTCAGTTTGGGTTTGACCAACAGTAGACTGCCACTGAACTCTGTCACTATCAGTCACATGGAAAGTTCTGCTGATTTAAGGTGAAAAAATTTCAGGGATTCCTTTTGACTGAGATTCCTTGCCCAGAGATCTTTACAAGATTCAAACTGAGCTAGAAGTTGAAACTGAGACACCCTGCTTCGCTCCTGGAGTCAGTCACAGCACTGCCTCTTGCCCCTTGAATTTGCTCCCCTCATCCTGCAGCAGTTCCTTAACTTGGCATTCTACCCATGGGTGTAGGTGGGATTTCCAGTCCTCCTTTGATCTGCAACCCAGAAATATCTATGTACGACAAAACTTGCCAGCTGGCACTAGTTTCCTCATGGTGCAGCAGTATCGATTTGGTTTATGGTATTTATGAGCTTGCCTTAGTTTATGTTCTTTTTTTGGGTGCTGGAGGGCTCTACATATGATCTTCTCTTTGGGAAGACCCTGGTCAAAGTGTTCAAAAACTTCTTTGTTTTCTTTTAAGTCTTTGGGTTAGAGTTTTTCTTGTATTTCCCATTAGGATTCAATCTGTTGAGTTTTCTATATCTGTTTGGAGGAGTTTTGGGAAAGAGTTCACTTGATTGCTTCTTCCTTCTCCAGTCTTGACTTTATTGGTTCTTTGACTTTCAGAATCCTCATGGAAGGCATAACTGAAGTAGATATGGTTCAACAGACCATCCTGAACTAATATCATAGTTATTTAAATGCTAACTATGTGCCAATCACTTTACTGGAAAGACAAATTAGCAATCTCTGCTTTTGCAAAGCTCAAATTCTAATTGGAGTAAAAAAGACATAAAAGATGGTTAGTGTTTATGCCTAGTTCATGTTCAATTAAAAGTCCAGGTGGTACTTATGTATTGGTGAATGAAGTTACTCTAATAGTATTAAGTTCTGTTACATTATGGAGTCTCCTTGATGTGTTCCATAAGCACTCAAAAACAGAACCATCCAATAATCTACAAAGGGAAAACTAAGTGGATGAAGAATGTTCATAGTCCAAATACTATTATTCCACTTGGGGATTGCTCTATTTGGAAGCTTTTCATTTTTTCCAGTAGAAACCTGTCACTTCTTAAACTGGGCTCCCAACTCAACAAGGCAATCAAAACAGTTCCAATTCTCTTTTCTTGACAGTGTTTTTCAGTCCTTGAATAATAAAAATAATAATAGTTGATATTTATAGAGAATATAATAGCTTGTTTTATTTACTTATTATCTCATTTGATATTTGAAGATGGTTATTATATCTCCCTAATTCTTCTATTCTCGATAAATACCAATTCTTTCATACAATCTTTAAATGGCTAATTTCCCAGACTTCTCATTATTTTGGTCATCTTATTCTAACTTTAATTTTGTCAGTGTTTACTAAATCAGGATATCTAGAACCCACAAGTAATGCAGAAGATGAAAAGGCCTTGCAAGAATTCATTAACGGGGGCAGCTAGGTGGTGCAGTGGATAATGCACCGGCCCTGGAGTCAGGAGTACCTGGGTTCAAATCTGGTCTCAGACACTTAATAATTACCTAGCTGTGTGGCCTTGGGCAAGCCACTTAACCCCATTTGCCTTGCAAAAAAAAAAAAAACCCTAAAAAAAAATGAATCCATTAACAGATACCAAAAACTTAAAAGGCATTCGAATGATTTCTAGATAGTGACAATACTTAAAACACTCACAGGAGTTTCCCAAAGAAGATATTTAATATGGAAATACTATCAGGACACTGTATTATGGTACATTCTTTTCCTACAAAGTACCTATTAACATTGTCCCTCATAGACATTTAATGTAACTTTCTAGTTCCATAGAAGGCAAATGGATTTTGAAGTTTATAATCACACATTTGATGAATGAATAACTCAGAGTAATACAAGGTGTATAAAGGTCACATGTTCCCCTTAACTTTGCTCCTCAGCTTTGGGGGTCACAAGATCAGTCATTTTGCTTAAGAAATTCATTTCTTTTTAGAAGGTTCAATGTCTGAATTTTTGAATTTGAGGTGATAAATGAGGCAAACTCCAAGAATGATGCCATCCAGGAAGTCTTCCCTGTCTGACTAGCAGGCTAGATATCAAAATCACACTATCTAGGGAAAAAAAAATCACCTTCCCCTTCACAGGAATTTGGGGGTCAAGAGAATTCTTCATGAATGATTCATTTGCTTTTTTTAGTTAGGGTTATTATAACTCAGTGCCGAGTGATTTGTGATAGCTAGGTGGCTCAGTGTATAGAGCACTGGACCTGAAGTCAGAAAGAATGGAGTTCAAATTGGACTTCAAACATTTATTAACTGTTTGTCTTAATCCATTGAGAAAGAAAATGACAAACCACTCCAGTGTCTTTGCCAAGAAAATTCTATGGCCTTTTTACAATTATATTATATATTGTAATTATAAGATTTCTCAGGGAGGGCAAGATACCATTGCTGGAGAAGAGCATATATCTTTCCCTTTAGCAAGATGGCATGGTTCTCCAGATGCCATTGTTTATGGATTCTAAAGGCTAGTGTTAGTAAACATTTAGCAACTGAGTGTCTGGCACATAAAAAGTACTGAATAACTTTTATGTCTCCCATTACTTTATTAAATCTAAAAATCAAAAGAACAAATCAAGCCCTGATCTGTAGCTTTTGTCAATTCCCATAGTGTAAATACCCACACAGAAAATTTAACAATCCACTCTAATGAAATGGTTCACACTCCTGATTCTATAATCACTACTTACTGTGCAATCAAAAGAAATAAATTTAACTGCCCTTTGTGCAATGATTCACAAATAGTTGGTGCATAATTATTGGTTTTTAGATTGGATTGGTTCTATGTATCAAAAACAAAAAGATGGAAAATACTTTCTGTGGCATGCAGTTAGATGGACAATCTATTGAATTTATATACCATTACATATATTAGGAGAAATACAGAAGATGAAAAATGAGTTAATCTAGAATTTAAAAGGGAAAAAATGAGCCCAAGAATCTCCATAGAATAAAATTTTATACTATTAATATAAAATTGATTGGTAATTGGAAACTAGAATTTTCCAGAAATAAAGGGTCTCTAGGTAAACTTGGAACTCATCTGCACACTATAGAATATGTGAGATACACAAACACACACACACAAACCACCCACACACAAACCACCCCCACACACAAACCACCCCCACACACAAACCACCCCCACACACAAACCACCCCCACACACAAACCACCCCCACACACAAACCACCCCCACACACAAACACCCACACACACACCACACACACACAAACACCCACACACACACACACACACACACACCCACACACACAAACCACACACACAAACCCACACAAACCACACACACAAACCACACACAAACCACACCCCCACACAAACCACACCCCCACACACAAACCACACCCCCACACAAACCACACCCCCACACAAACCACACCCCCACACAAACCACACCCCCACACAAACCACACCCCCACACAAACCACACCCCCACACAAACACACCCACACACAAACACCCAGAAAGAATAAAGAATAGAACTTTAGGGGTTAACTAACTTTAGTTTGCTGTTGTTTGTCCTTCATTCTTAAAGGCCAGAGGGTGAAATCTTGATTTGCAAATGAACTGGATTTAGGTGAAGCTGAGTTGTGGGAAATCATCAATCTCTTTCTTCTCTTGAGAGGAGTCCAGGGGCAAGATATAAGTCAAGCTGACTAGCAATTGTCCAACACCACATTTAGTGATAGTATTGGAAAGGATCCTAAGAAGTAATTATCAGACAGATGGGAAGACAGAATTTTCATGGAAGTCAGGAGAACAAAGAGTGTTCAAGAAGAGGGTGTGTTCAATAGTATCAAAATCTAGAGTTCAAATAGATTGATAATTGAGTGAATATCACTAGATTTAACATTTAAGGACTAATTGGTAAGTTTTTTGAAAGAACAGTTTTAAATGGTAGGGTAGGAAGGCAAACTGAAAAGCATTGAGAAGTAAGTGTAAGATGAATAAATCAAAGCAAAGTATATAAAAGTACCCTGCTGGGAGTTTGACTCTGAATAGGAGAATAGATATAGATTATAATTGGAGAGTATGGCAAGATCAAGTAAAAGGTTTTTTTTCCTTCTTTTAAAGAAATTAGGCGATTTGGGTATAATTCCTTGGTAATAGTGAAGGAACACCTGGATTAGAAGACAGTAAAAATGAGAGAAATGAATGAATGCAATTCATTATGGTTTATTGTATGTAAGTCATAGTGCTAAACACTAGGGTACAAGTACAAAAGTAAGACAGTTCCTGACTTCCAGGAGTTTACATCCTAAAAGCAGAATGAAATACACTGAAACACTAGGCAGGGACAAATTTTAATCAGGGAAATCACAAGGAGGGTGAGTCAGATTGATATTTTTTCCTTTTCCAAGAATGGCAGAGTTGACTTGTGGAGGGCAAATAATGTTACAGGAAGATGATTAGAATGTCAGTACAGTGAGTTAAGGGGTAAAATCTCAACCTTCTAAAGAGCAAGCAACACCCCATGGTGAGAACTGAATTGTCCAGCCTGAGGAACAAAACATTATTGCAGGAAGGTGGCATTAGTATTTGAAGGTATATATAATATTCTATACACATAGTATTTCCATTCCCCATTCACATGAGAAAAATAGTTTTTTCTTTTTCATAGGTTAGCTCAGATGGGACTTTATATCACCTTTTTCTCAGAAACTGTTGTCATATTGGACCATATCTCTCATCTTTGTAAAAAGGCAGATGGTAAAGAAGATGACCATTTTGGTAGAAGCTCTTAACAGATTTGAAGCACTAGAAGAGTTTCTCATCCCTGGCAGATACTTCATTTTATGGTAAATTTGTGTCAGGCTAATTTCACTTGAAGTATTTTTTGGTCTATGAACTCTAAGGTAATGACAAATTGTTTTTGAAGTTCTAGCAATACTCCTTGAAATAGAATGTTAAGGGCCCACACACATTTGGTTTGGAAGATCATTTATATGACTTTCCTTTTCTCTTAGACTTAAAGATCCATAATTCCTGCATGATAATTGTAATCTTGTGCTCTTCAAGTCAATTCATCAATACTAGACTCTATGGATCATCTTTTTTTTCCTCCCTCTGATGAATGTCTCTTCATTCACACAAGGATATGAGGTCTGACTTGGAAAAGATACAACTCGATCAACACTTTTTATTTTTTTTCTTTCAACAGAGGAAAGTTTTGAGAAGATAAGGGAGTCACACTACAAATAACCTTGTTTTTCTCAATAAAAAGTAAACCCCTTTGATGAAATGAAGTAGGGAGGCATAGGATGTATTCCTAAAAAAATCAGGAATTTTGAGGAGAAAGGAAGTTTAGAAGAGCTGTGGTAAAGAGAATAATGTGCAATAAGTGAAGAATAAAGGTACTGACAAGCAATACTGAGGACCTAGTTGGGATTATACAATATACATGGAAAATTGAAAACTAGACATAGAACAACCACTTATACATATGCCAAAATATCTCAAAATGAATATATGACCTGAATGTAAAAAAATTACATTATTAAAAAACAACTAGCACAAAAATAAGATTTTTCATAGATAAGACTGGGATAAGATTTTTAACCAAACAAGAAATAATAAAGGAGTTCAGAACTTAGATCATAAGAAATTGAAAATATTTCTTATGAATAAAATCAATGCCTCCAGGAAGAAAACTATTATTTGGGCATGGGGTGGTAATAAAGGGAACAAGACACTTCCCAATGGTTAGTGACTATGAACTAACAGTTCATCAAAGAGTTTTAGACTACTAAAAGTCCTATGAAAGATTGCTCCAAATCCATAAAAAGATAAATATTTGGGGCAGCTAGGTGGTGCAGTGGATAGAGCACCAGTCTTGGAGTCAGGAGTACCTGGGTAGAAATCCGACTTCAGACACTTAGTAATTACCTAGCTGTGTGGCCTTGGGCAAGCCACTTAACCCCATTGCCTTGAAAAATCTAAAAAAAAAAGATAAATATGAATCAAAATTACTTTGAGGTTTTACTCAAACCAAGAATACTGGTAAACATGATGAATCTTAGGAATAAATAATACCAGATAAGTTATAGACAGAAAGAAATACTAATACACTGCTGGAATAATGCATTGCTTCAAATATTTTGAAAAGCAATATGGCATTATGCTAAAAAATAGTGATTAAAATATTCACTTTTTTGACCCAGAAATTTCATTGCTAGGCATATGGCCCAAGATTATTTAGAGAGAAAGTTCTTAGATACACAAAAATATTTATAAAGAACTTTTCATGGTAGCAAAGAACCAGAAACAAAGTACATGTCTATCAATTGAGGAATGGATAAACAAATTATAGCACAGAATACTTTTATTTCATTTCATTCCAATATGAAATATGAGCTGCCAACTTGTCTTGGCCTAAAATTCATTTACCAAATCTGGGAAATATCTAAAAAAACTATAAATTGAAGAGCAGATTTCAAGATAGCGATCTACATTGGCAGAGGGAAATTTTTTTTTCCGCTAGGAATTGCTTTTGCCATGACTGTATATGTGTAGACACACATTTCTGAATATATTCTTGTGTACATACATGTGGATTTGTGGATATATGCTTATATGTAAATATGCAGAGCTATATTTCATTTATTTGTATTTATTTGTGTATGCCAACATGCCTATATATGTATCTGTAATGTATGTATATATATATATATGTATATATACATATCTATTTATTTAAAATCTATCTATTTGATTCATATCTGGCCACTGGATCCAGATGGTTTTGGAGAAAAAAGTGAGGCTGGTGACTTAGCACCCCCTCACTCACATCTAGTTCACTTGCTTGTCATCGCATCACCTCCCTGATGTTGTAGTCTTTTTGAAAATGAAGGACAAAAAATATTATTTTATCTCTCTCTCTCTCTCTCTCTCTCTCTCTCTCTCTCTCTCTCTCTCTTTCTCTCTCTCTCTCTCCATCTGTCTGTCTGTTTATCTATCTCCTTTCATATTTTTCCATAGTTCCTAGTTCTAAGACCCCCAAATCTACTTATTTAAGTTTTAGAGGTAGTCATCATGGTTATATATAGAGTGATTAATTTTTTGGTCTTTTATTAATTCTCAGTACCACTTAATTGTTTTTATCCCATTTGGGGTTTTCTTGGCAAAGATTAGAGTGGTTTGTCATTTCCTTCTCTAGCTCTTTTTTACAGCTGGAGAAATTGAGGCTAACAGGTTTAAAGGACTTGTCCAACTAGAAAGTATCTAAAGATCTGAACTCTGGAAGGTGAGTCCTCCTGACCCCAAGATCAGAGCTCTAGCCAGTACACTCCCTAGTTGTCCTTTTTGAACCTAGTAATTCTCAAAAACCGCCTACTAAATTGTAGAGAGACTACAATTTCTACTAGTGGAAGTTACATTTAAAATATTTGATTTTCAGATCCGTGAAGTATTGAAATATTTACTAATGTTGCTCAAAAAAATCATAGGTTCCCATGAAAGGTTTAATATACACATCCCTCAATACACAGTCCCCCAGCACAATGACTTAAATGTTGTAGGAATTCACTGTTTGTTGAAATAAGTTGAATGGTAAGGGGTTTCCACACCAGCTCTGTTGAAAGACAAAAATGCATCCTAATATTGAAACCATTGAATGGAAGAAGGAAAAATTGCCCTATTAATTCTTATCTACAGGAAATTAGAAACATTTTTCCCCCTCATGTTTGAGTTACGTTGGGTTTGGCAAACACCTCACCTCAGGATTACTGACATTAATGAGGTAGCAGGAGTGGAGATGGCCTGCAGAGAGATGGACTTCAGGCTGGTTGCCAGGGCGTCCTGCTCTGCAGAACTGATAAGATTAAACCTCCCATAACTTAGTAAACAAACCACATGGGAAAGACCAGAAATATTTTTTTCTGTTTTGGTCTAAAGAGTATATCTTCAGTTCTGCTTAGTGTGTTCAACAAATTAAGTTATATAGAAAATAATTAAATCTGACAGTAAACCAAAGGGAGATTTTTCTGTTAAAAATATCAAGTTTGAGGTTAGAGTTTATAGGCCTGTGGAATAAAGACTGCAAAGGGATCCCTTAAGCCAGTATTTTCTGTGTTCTTTCTCAAATCTTTGTCTCTCCCTAACTCAATCTTCCCCTCTTTTGTTCCCTTCCTTTTGCTCCCCCCATTGGTCCCCTCATAGGTCATGGGGTTAAATGCTAAACTGGCCCTCAGTCAAGCATAGACTTAATAGTAATATACTATTCAACCATTTTTGTCTGTTTCTGCCATTTAAAATAATGTGCTAAAATTAGAGAACCCAGGCAATTTAGCATTTATCTTATTTTTGATTAAAGACATCTTCTCCCTCATAAAATGGATAGTGGAATTCACCCAGCTACCTTGTAATTAAGCCAATCCAGCTTTCCCGAACTCAGATGAGAATTTTAAGAGAAACAGTTTTTAGGAGAATGGGTCAAAATTGAATTTTTGTCAGTATAATTTGTAACTCAGAGGAGCTTTAGATTCACAGAGTCCTAGGTTTAATACTGGAGTCTTATTAATAATATTTATAAATGATTAATCTTATTTTCACCCAGATAGTTACTGTGGGAAAAAATGAATTTAACTAACCCCCAGCTCCCGAATCCCCTTCTCTAGCAGCAAGGTCTTAAACATTTGAACTAAGTACATTTGTTACAATACAATTAGTTAGCAAAGGAACTCATTGATCATATATTGACCCTTTCCCTATCCATTAGTTTCCTCCATAGTATAAACAACTCATAGCATCATTTAATAAGATACCTGTCTTGTGAATAGAATTGACTACCTCAGCAAAGGTTCAATCTGTAGCTAATTATTTACTTGTCTAACTTGGAACAAGCACACTTTTCTTACTTTGACTGTTCTATGCCCTCCTCTGTATTGTGAGATGCAGCATTAACCCCCAGCATGATATGACCAGATTAACACAGTTCCCATTCACTGTTCCTCAGGTCAACAAATATCTTCTTGTTGCTAAACACCTGATTTGTCCCAGATACTGTTCTAAGTCCTGGAGATACAAAGAAAAGTTTAAAAAAGAGCTTCTGCTCTAAAGAAGTTCACAGTCTAACTAGGGAAAGAACATTCAGATAACTATGTAGAAATAAGATATTTGCAGGGGAAGTGGGAAGTAATTTCAGAGGCAAGATTAAGGTGGACTGGGAAAGGTTTCTTTCAGAAGATGAGACATTATCTGAGTCTTGAAGGAAGCCAAGAAAGTCAGGTGGTGATGATAAGGGAGAGGGTTCCATTCATGGGGAACAGCCTGTTGAAAGTGCTCTGAGCTGAGAGATGGACTATTTTACTAAAATGACAATAAAGTCAGTATCATTGAATCACAGCAATACCGTGATTCCCTTTCCCCACTATGGGAAGGGAAATAAGATATGAGAAGAATGGAAAGGGTGGAAGTACCCAAGCTATTAAGGATTTCAAGGAGAAAATTTTATATTTGATTCTGATGTCAATAAGAAGCCATTGAATGGGTAGTGACAAGATAAATTAGGCAGTTAAGTGAAATATAGACTGGGAGAGAGAATGGGGAGAGACTTGAGGCAAGCAGATCAACTGGTAGCTTGTTTCAATAGTGCAAGATTGAGGGGATGAAGGTCTGTATTAGGATGGTGGCACTGTAAGAGATGGAAGGGGATCTATTTGAGAGATTATATGAAGGTAGGAATAATAGGACTAACTGACTGGCTGTGGGGAAGCAGAAAGAATGAAGAATCAAGATATGAGATTTTGACTTAGGAGGATGGTGTTGACTTTAATGGTCATAGGGAAATTTTGAAGGAAGGAGAACTTGGGGTAGGGTGCAAGGGAAGATAATGAGCTCAACTTTAGACATGCTGAGTCTATGGTATTTCTGAGACATCAAGTTCAAGATAGTCAGTAAGTGGTATGATATGAGAGAATGGAGGGATAGGTTAGGATTATATGTATAGATCTGGGAATAATTTGTTTAGTCATGAGAGCTGAATCCATGAGAACACAAATCAGAGAGAGAGAGAGAGACAAAAGAGAGAGAGACAAAAGAGAGAGACAAGAGAGAGAGAGAGACAGAGAGAGACAGACAGAGAAGAGCACAAACTTCTAACTAATTAGTGTGATTGATCTGTAACTGAAAAAATCTTTTAGTTATAAGGACTTAGCCAGATTTCATGATCTCTTCCTTAGTGCCTTTGCCTCAGGGTCTCCTTCATTTCCAAATAAACCCATCCCCAACAAGTCATTCTTTATAACAAAATACTTTTAAAAAGGAAAATAAAACAGTTTTGCAATATCTATTCTTGGATATAGCCATCCTAGTTCTTTGTAAACAGCTTCCTTTTCTGGAAGCTCATTAACCATTCTTTTTGATAATGTGTAAGAATTTCCCAACCCCCACTAATTCTAGTGTCCTTCCTTTGTTATTTCCTATTTATGCTGTATATAAGTTGATTTACATATATTTGTTTACATATTGTCTCTCCAATTAGATTTTTAAACTTCTTGAGTGCAGAGACTGTCTTTTGGAACTTTTTGTATCCCCAGCACTTATTAGTGTCTGGCTTTTAGTAGGTGTTTAATGTTTATTGTCTGAATTTTGTCAGCAATCTAATTTTGTCAAACTCATTGACTTATAGAATTCCTAATTCCATGTTTTTCTTTTTTTGAATATTAGGATATTTCCCTTCTTCCAGTCTGAGTGGTCATTCTTTCTGAGGAATAAGTGACAGTGGTTTGGAAATCATAATTTAGTTATGACTTCTGAACTGAGGATTGAAGGAAGATAAGGAATCTGAGAAGTAGATAAGAGGATATATAGCAACCTAGCTCATGATGTTAAAGCACAGTAATTATGGATTTGAAATTACCTTCCACTTTGAAGCCTGAAAAGTGGTTCAGTCATTATGTTTATTTGGCTGTCAGAGATGGCCATGTCAGAAACTCTTCCTCCTGGGTCATTGCTAAGGAAGAGCTTGAGCAGAACATTACCTCCCCTTCCCCATAGTGAATGGTGAATAGTTCCAGCCTTCTCATTGCTCTCCAGACTCAACATTTTACCTCCTGTCTTTGGCTTTTTGCATTCTCCTTGTCCTTTGCTAGTACTAGCAATGAGAATCATTAAAATAGGATAATATCTGGGTGAGGAAAAGAAGACTATTCTGCTCAAACTCTTCCTTAACAATGACCCAGGAGGAAGAGTTTCTGACATGGCCATCTCTGACAGCCAAATAAACATAATGACTTTTCAGGCTTCAAAGTGGAAGAGAATTTCAAATCCATAATTACTCTGCTTTAACATCATGAGCTAGATTGCTATATGGCTTCCATTCAACTAATTACAATATCCAAAAGAAGGGAAGATTCTTTATCTAGAGATTCAGAATAAGTCAATAGAAGAGCTATACTTCTAACATGATTACCAAGGCCTTGATTCTAGTTTCCCTTCCCAATATGGAAATTTTTAGGAGCAGGTGGAACACACTACAGGTCCATATTATTGCTCTCCATTTACTAGTCAGTCTTATGAGATGCCCCGCCCCCTCCAACATCCGGATGATGAGATGTCATCACTTGGCCAGATGTGGATGCCTTCACACCCTCCCTCCAGGTGGTCCTTGAACTAAAGTGCTCAGTGCCTCTTGGACCTGGAGGCATAAATCATTGATTTTTCTAAGAATTAAGGATTACTGCTAAATTGTGTGCTTTCTATTAATAGATCTTCATAAATGTTGCAGGTGCTGGCCGTAAGTCCTCTTTGAAGCGCTGCTTAATCGCCCCCTTTCCAAATCCTCATAATCCAGGTCTCGTAAAAAACCTGGGGATTATTGATTGAGGGGGCCTTGGGGATCCCTAAAATGAGGTTCAGCTCAGATGCTAGGCTAGCTCAGGGGGGGCAGTCCACAGACTCTTCTCTGGAATGCATGCCAGGTGTTGGCAGTTTCATGTTGAGCCCAGCTCAGAGTAAGAGAGGGCTGGATTCTCACTCAGACAGGAGAGGAGGAGGAGGAGAAGGAGGAGGAGGCAGCAACCCTAGATGAGGAGAAAACCAGAGGGGAAAAAAGGTACAGAGATGTTTCAACGATGAAGTTTTCAACCTTGAATTAATGTGACTTCTTCCTTGAGTACAATAGTTCCTAAGAGGGACCTTCCTGAAAGCCTGGGTTACAGGTCTGATTTCTAGTCTCTAAGAAGCAGACAGCAATAACAACTATACTTCATGCTTATATCAAACTTGAGGTTTTATCATGTACTTTATCTACCCAAGTATTCAGTGTGATTCTATGGTGCTTTGTGAATCAAATCCCAGAGATCTACAAGGGACCTTAGAGATCACCTGATCCAATCCTCTTATTTTATGCGGGAAACTGGAGCTACAGAAATTTATTTAAGCAAAATTAAAGAGCAAGAAAGGACTTAATCCAATCCTGTTTTATTCTTTTCTATTTTTTTTACAGGTGAGGAGCTCAAGGGTCAGAAAGTTGAAGTAATTTGCCCCAAATCATATAGCTATTAAGTGTCTGAATCAGGATTTGAATCTAACTTTTTTTTTTTGCCTTCATCCTCAGTCAGCATTCTTACCACCATGACAGAATCTTCCAGGCTTAGCAGGTTTTGTTGTGTTACTTCAATTTCAACTTCACTGCCTTGAATATGCATTTTTTTCTAAATTGTTGAACCAACAAATAAAAAAATCAAACTTTCTTTTTTAGCCTTTAATACAAAAGCTCATTAAACATTCCCATTAACATAATGAGAATTAAGTATTCCATAGATATTATGTAATAGCAATAGAAGTATCTCTACTCCTACTTCGATATGTACATGAGAATCAAAATAAATGATAGAGATTTGTCTATCAGTTGGGAAGCCCCAGGTCCAAGTCCTGCCTTCAATTCATATGGCTGTCTGACCATGGGTAGGTCACTTAAACCACTGGGCATCAGAAGAAAACTTTGTAAGACTCAGATTTAGATTGATGGTGAGATCACTCAACCCTATGATTCCATGATTTTATAATTATGTGCAGATATATTGCCATTCTGCATCAGTAACAAGACTCTATTTTGGTTTTTGCAAAGCATTGGGGTTAAATGCTCAAAGTCACATAGGAAGGTAATCATTAAGTATCTGAGGCTGAATTTTGAACTCAGGGCCTGTGCCCCAGTAATAAGATTTTCTATACTTGATATGTAGTGCCATGACCTGATGAACCCACAAGCCAAACTCACTCCTGCATCCCAACAAAGTATATTTATAAATTAAAACTTCTAATGTTGAAACTCTATTAAAAGTATTAAACGGTATCATCAAAGTGACGCATTGGGACTTGAATTCCTTGGACCACAAATAAGAACAATTTCTATCTTCTATAAGGAGCAAATGAAATACAATAATAGAATCATAGAATATGAGAGTTATAAAGGACCTCAGAATATATGCAGTACAGCCCTTCATTTTACAGTTAAAGTAATTAAGGCCAAAGAGGTAAACTAACTTTCCCAAAGTTACATTGCTAGTGGCAGAGGAGGGATTATCAATCAATCAATCAACAAGCATTTTGTTAGCAGCTACTGTGTGTCAGACACTCTGAGAGTGTGCTAGAAACATGTTCAATGAATGAACATTGCCACTGACTTAAACAGAACCTAGACTTGTTAATCCCTAGTCTAAGGTTCTTTACACTACATCACTGCTATGTCACTCATCTATAAAGAGACATAAATTGCTTGGGGTCACTGTGGTTAACATGTGCCAGGGTATAGCATCCTGAGGACTGTTGCAGATAAGTCAGAGATAGTCTCAGTTCTTCTTGACAAGATCTGGAAGTGTAAAGAAGAGGGATTTTGGTGTCTTAATTTGTTTCACTTTTTACAATAATGGAAAGCCTAGGGTCATACTTTTTTTATGCAATCTTTTTTTTAATGTATTTTATGCAATCTTTTTTTTCCCCTAGGGTCATAGTTTTAAAGGTGGGAAAGGGACCTTATGGGTCAACTTGTCCAACTCTCTTTTTACATCTGAAGAAATTGAGGTTCAGAGTTGAAACAACTTACCTGGGATCCCATAGATGATAAGTAGTTGACACAGAATTGAAACACAGGAACTCTGATTCCATATTCAGCACTTTTTCCCTGGAGCACATCACCAAAACAAAGGGATGTTAAGTATTCTAAGTATTCAACAAAAAGGTCATTCACTCAGTAAAATATATATTTAACAAAATCCTTTTGTTATTCTGGTTACAGACAAATAGAGCCATTTGCTCTGCCTTGGAAGATCAGACTACATCAAATCCCATTTTGCCTGAAAGTTATCCTGCCATGCAGGGATGAAATGTGTTGCATTGCTGAGCAAGTTCAGGTAATCTTTAATGGATTATTCAGTCGGAAGCTGAGATTTAGCCTGCACAGCTCATTAGCCCAAAAAGGTGCTCACCATATGGTGAAAAGAGATTCAGAACATGGCTGGGTCGTGACCAGCCAGCTGTGTACTACGGTTATTCATGGAATATCCTAACTTAAATTGGTTATAGGTGACATTGTTTCTTATCCATTATCCTAACAGCAGAAAGAAACATCTTGGTAACAAATTCCCTGCCCTTGAAAGATTGTTGTCCCCAGTGTAACATTAGATAGAAGATAGAACACCAAGACTCTGTTATGCCAAGCTAGTAAAATGTATCACTATTGACTGAAAAAGGTCTCTTCTGTTTACCTGCAGTGTCCCTTCTCTAATTGCTCTCCTTCACTGTTACCACTTCCAAACAGAAAGGAATACCTATTGGGGGAGGGACAGGGCTGAGAACTTTGCCAGTCCTATATAAAATCTACCCAACCTTTTCCAAACGTCCTGTATCCAGTTAGTTGAGACCAGAACTGTTCAATAGAGAGGACCATGTCCAGCGAGTCATACCCAGCCTTATTGAAAGCAATTAATTAAAAAGCCTTACTATGTCTATCCCTATTAAAAGTGCTGAATGAAGAAAATTACTTAGAAACAAATTGCTGATGACTAGAAACTTGCATCAGAACCATGCATGCAGACTGACTGTCAGAAAGGTTTTAGGTAATACAATGATCAAAACTGAAGAATATTCAAGAGCATAACATAATCCATTCAGGTGCAAAGGAGAAAGTATGGGTCAAGTGGATAGAAAGTTAACTCAATTTATTATATTTTTCTCAAGTTAAGGCTTATAAAGCTAGCACAGCTTTACTTCAATATCCCATGAGCCTATTGATATGGTTCCTCTCTCCACTGGTACAAATTGCAGTCCATCCATGCCTAGTTCTAATGCTGTGTTCATCTACTTCTATAAATTTTCCTCATCATGCTCATTCCTTTGGGTCTTTTTGCAATGCATTAATACAAGTGAATCACATAGGTTTTCTGCTGGTTAGCCTCTTAGTTCACATATATTTCTCTATTGATATCATTTATTACTTTTCTTGCTCATTTCTGAATAGATAATATGTTTCAGCCAATTGGCATCCATTGTGCATTTTGTCTGCCTTTCAGATGACCCTGAACCTGAATTCTTCAGAGAGTGTGGTATTCTATGATTCACAATCATGCAACATCTCTGAAACAATATGGTTGTTAAGAAAATAGATCTTCTTTCTCAATAAGAATCTTAGAATCATTTAAAAACCACCACAATTTACTAAAAGCAATATAGTTTGTTCTCCTTTTCAGTTGTAGGCTAAGTTTGTTATTCAAAATATCTATTTCAGATAAAAATACTGATGTAACAACTCTGTGGGTGGTGGGATAGCTATCCAATATCATTTCATAGACTAGATAATAGATATTCTCATCCACTCTTTTTTTTTCTTTTCTTTAATATGGATAATAACAGCAAACTTGTCAGTGTAATGGATTTCAGTTAGAAGGTTCTTTGCCTTTGGTGTAATCATTTCAATGTCATCTCCAAATAGGAGCATAGAGAAAACTTTTTAACTCATAAGGAATCTTTCTCCCCTTTAGACCTTTAGACACGACATTGAACATTCTTCATGATGGTGGCAAGAATTTCTGATATGCCCACATCTCCCAATTTTATATCTCAACTGACATTAATAATCAAAGTATTGTTGACTAAAGTTATATCTATCAAAGTTGTTAACTATAAATTCATCTTATCCAATTCATTGAATGAAAGTAATTCTTTTATTCCTCACTAATTAATTCTAGCATATACCCCACAAAAATATTCTAAGCCTATTATTTTCTCCTTAAGCCTTCTACAGTTTCACCTCTCCACTGCTAGTCTCTCAATTAAAAATTTCATCTCTTACTTTAATGAGAAATGGCACACATTTGCCACAGGTGCCCTTTTAACTACTTTTCTCCATCTCAAAACAACATAATCTTTCACTCCCTCTTTCTTTGCCCCAGACTCTGACAATGTAGTAGACTTTGATTTGCATCTCTATCCTCATCTTCTCCAGCAAATTGTCCCCTCAATTATACTACCTCTTATTAAAGTTCAGCCTTCCCCATATTTACTGGTTCCTTCCTTACCATCTTAAACATTCTCAAGTTTGTTTCTTCCTTACCACCTTAAAACATTCTCAAGTCAGTTCCTTCCTTATCATCTTAAATTATTCTCAGATCTTTTCCATTAAAAACAAAGAAAAACTCCAAATAATGAAAACAAACAAAAAAACTAACTTCTCTTGACCTTGACATTTCCAGAAGCTTTTGTCTAATTTTTTTGCCTTTCTCAGTCAAGATCTTAGAAAAGTTCTATTTATAGCTTTACCTCAATTTCTTCTCCTTTTACCTAGTCCTCAACCCTTTATAATTACTCATTTATATTGTTCTTTACAACATTATTTATACCATTATCCCTTGCTGACGAAAGACTGAATATGTAACATATGTCCTTCTCTGAATTTTTTGGTACCCTTAAAGGAAATTTAGGGAGTTTAGACTTTCAATGGTTCTAATTCCCCAAGTATAGAGGTTGGTCCCCTTAATTCCAGCTCCATTTAGTTACTAACTGTAAGATTAACTTTTTCACAGGAATTATTTACTTCCAAAGGTAGAATCACAAATATACAAACAATCCTTCAACATGTCTTATCTTTCCATATCACTTCAGGTTGTAGGGAGGCAGAAATGGAATAGAATGTGATTTGCAGATGTATATTTCTAGTCCTCTTTCTCCTCCAGGCTTCAATTCCAAGTCTACCATAGATTGTGAAAAACATTGGAAAATGTTTAACAAAATTAGTAAAAATACAACTCAAATACTGTTCATTTGTCATTTTCTAAGTCAATATACTGGTCAGCTAGGATGCAATCTTATTTAAGTGTGACATCACTCATTAGACACTTCATCATGCCCCAAGAAGAAAACCCTTTGTTTGTTCCCATCCTCAAAATCTACCAGTCTCCCAAATTTCCATATTTTTGTTGAAACCATTACTAAAGGTCTGGTTCAGGGTTTGTAATTTTGGCATTATCCTTGACTCCTCAATCAATTAATCAATAAATATTTATTAAAAACCTATTAGGGGGGTCAGGTATTGAAATAAGTATTGGGGACATGAAAGAGTCAAAAGACAATTCCTGCCCTCCAGGAGCTTACAATCTAATGAGAAAGATAATATTCAAGTAAATATTTGAAATATGGGAATAATATAAAACAATTAAGAGAGTGAAGGCACTAAAATTAAGGCAGCTGGAAAAGTCATAACAAGAATGGATTTTAGTTGAGACTTAAAGGAAACCATGGAAGTCAGTAGGCTGAACTGAGGAAAGAATGCATTCCAAGCAGGGGGGGACATCCAGAGAAAAATACCCAAGACATGCAAGTTCTTATTCATGAAACAGCCAGGAGACCAGTATCACTGAATCTAAGACTATGTATAAGATGATTGGAGAGATAGGAGGATACTATGTTTTGCAGAACTTTGAATTCCAGACACTTTGTTTTTGATCCTGGAGGTAATGAGGAGCCACTGGAATTTACTGAGAAGAGTCATGACATGGTCAGACCTTTGTAGTACAAAAATCATTTTGATGGCTGAATGAAAGATGGATGAGACTTGAGATAGATAACACCAGCAGGCTATTTCAATTGTACGAGTTGATAAGGGTCTACCCTAGAGTGATAGCAGTGTCAAAGATGAGGGACCATATTTTAGAGATGTTGCAAAGGTGAAATTGGCATGCCATGGAACTGGAAGTGGTGGTTAAGAGATGGTGAGGAGTCTAGGATAACTCTTAGATTGTACATATGATGGATTGAGAGGATGGTGTTGACCTGTATAGTAAAGAGGAGGGAGGAGGAGGGGTAGGTTCAGGAGTAATTATTATAAGTTCTTTTAGTTGAAAATATGAGATTTGTGATTGGCATAATTTGGGGCAGGATGGGTAGATTTGAGAATCATCATAGAGATGGTGATGAGATTACCAAGTAAAGTAGTAGAGAAGAAGAGAAGAGAAGAGAATATAGGATAGAACCCTGAGGGACACCTATGATTAGAGGGCATGATCTGGAGCCAGATTCAGAAAAGATTACTGAGGACTAGTACCTGATGGGTAGAAAAAGAACTAACAGAGAAGGGTGTCCCATTTGAGATACCTCATTTTCTCTTCTATCATTTATCCAAATAGTTGTAAAAGTTTGCATGTGACCCTGTTTCTCTGCTCATACAATCACTACTTTAATTCAGACATATATTTCCTCTTGCCTAGATCATTACAATGGTCTCCTATTTGATCTCTTTGCCTTAAGTCTCTTCTCTCCAGCCCATCTTTGACTCAGTTACCAAGTTGAATTCCCTTAAGTGCAGATCATGCTCTAATAAATTTTAGTGCCTCTAGATCAAATAATTCCTCCTGTTTAGCTTTTAAAGCCCTCAAAAGCTGTCCCCTGCCTATCTTTGAACATTATTCCTAACTCTTTACCTTATACTTAGATTAATTAACTTCTCTCTGTTCCTCACAATGGTCCTCTATCTCCCATTTTCATGCCTTTTGTACTGACTGTACTCTTTTCTAGTAATAATCTTCCTTCTGAGCTATACCTCATAGGATCCCTCTCATCCTTAAGCATAAAATTCAGGAATTGCCTTCACTATGAAGCCTTTCCTAATGGAGTCAGCTATCAATGTTATCCCTTCCGACCTACTTTGCGTTTATTCTCTAAGACTCCAGATTGCATAGAAGCTTCCAACCTGCTTTGGTAGTGTTTCCTTATCTGAAAGTTTCTTAGTCAAGATTTGACCCCTGTTTATATATCTATATTATACATCTATTTTTATGTATATATATTTGCAAATTATATACATATATATGTGTATATATATATATATATATATATTTTCCAAGATAGAATTTGAGTGCCTTGAGAGTAGGGAAGGTTTTATTCTTTATTTGTATTCCTAATACCTACCACAGGAACTGGAAGAGAGTAGGCACTTAATAAGGACTTAATTGATTTTCACAACTTTGAAACATTTTTATCCGTGCTTTGGAGGAACTATGAAGAGAAATGGAAGGTAGTATTTTGTTCTACAGAATCAAATGGGTTTTTTTATACTCAACAATTAACTCTGTCTTGAGGCAACCCCCACTCCCTTGCAAAAATGAACAGATGGACTTTCTTTGCTATGAATGTGTTGCAAGGTTTTCTCTTTTCTCTTAAGTGTTAACCTAGCATCTGTATTTTATAACTTGGTCCCTTATTTCTTAAAAAGGACCAGATGCTTTTATTTATTATTAGCTATATAATCATGGGCAACTTACTTTTGCCTGAGTCTCATTCATAAAAGAAAATGATACTTATATTACCTTATTATATCCTACTTTGAGGGCTCATAATATGATGGTATGCTGATAAATGTTTATCAGAAGGAGAAAAATTTAGTACTGAATATTTTGCAAAAATGAATGCTAAAATTTTCTTATAAACAATCAGCAAAAACAAAAGGCTATTAAAATGTTTATTAATCAGATCTCTGAAAAATATATACATAAAACATTAAAATTTATCCTCCATTATTGACATTTTATCCATTACTTTCTTAGCTCTACACAATCATGAAAACAATAAATCAAGCTCAGATTTGTAACATTTTCTGATATTCAAGGTGTAAATGCTCACACTGAAAATAGGTCCCTAGGAGCCATTCAATCTGGCTGCAGCACACCACTTGTTATTGATATATTTTACTGAGATTTTAGGAATGCATTTGATAATATATCTCATACTTATAGCAGAGGAGAAATGATGTGGTAAGCATGGTTGTTCAATCATTCCTGTTTGTCCCTTTTAATGCATTCCATTTACTATATTGACTTTCTGGAACAAATCCCTTTCTACATTCTAGTTATCAAAGGATCTGCAATTTTTCTCCCTACACCCATCCCATGGTTGGAGTAAAAGCCCTACCAAAACACTTCAATATGAAATTTGTATCTTCATTTCTGGAGAATCTATTGCCTTCTTATTTCCAATAAGTATAACTAAATTATCATTGGATTTTGGCTAAAGCTACTTAAAAGGACAAAAATAAGAATTTAAAAAAGAAATGAATGCCTAGGCGGAAAACTTACAGACTTCCATAAGGGAGGTCACAGAAAGGAAGAAATATAGGCTTAAGGTTTGAAGTAAAAAGTGAGTTTCAGTAATAAAACATCTATCCAAGAGTCTACGTTTCCAGGAGACTGGACCTTTATTTCTTGTGATGGTTACATCTGTTCATACTTTCATTATCCCACTAATGTCATGGCGCCCCCCTTTGAATTTCTTCATCTTCACCTCTCTGAATCTTCTATAAATCTCAGAGGGAATAGAATTTCTCCTCGAATCTGACTTCTGTCTGAACTGTCTGCAATACTGACACTACTAGCAACTGACCCTCAGAGGCGTGGATAATTTTCTGCTCACTCAATGATCAGGTTTTCTTTCATTCTGTCAGAGAAAAATTAGGGATCACTTAAACGATCCCATTTTTTTCATTCAATTATTTTTGTCTCCATACATGAGATTAGTTCATAGGTTTTTAAGAACCTCACCTTTACAATATTTTTATGGAATAATGTTGTTCAAATAGATATAGGAGTGTGATATGGGCAGCCAAAGAAAGAAATAGAATTTTAGGTTGTGTTAAGAGAGGCATGTCTTCAATGAACAGTAGTTCCTCTGTAGTCTGTTTTGGTCAGACAGATCACTCAATCTGGAGTAATTTAGACTCAGTTCTGTGCTCCACAATTTAAGAGGATAATTAAAAATCTGGAAAGTGTCTAGAGGAGGGCAACCAGGTTGGTGAAGGCCCTTGATCTCATATAACATGATGATGATGATTTGAAGGAAATAACGGTGTTTAGCCTAGAGAAGATTCAGGAAGACAAAAATAGCTAAACTGTGAAAGGAGTATTAGACAGACTTTGTGAGAAATTTTCCCAATATCAATTGAATTTTGCTAAAGACTGAACAATTTCAAAAATGTTCTAAAGTAAAATGAGTCCCTCAGCAAGTTTTGAATTCTTTCTTATTGAAGGTCTTCTGTACTAAGCAGATCCCAGATGACCTCTAAAATACTAGATAAGTTACAAAAGGTATTCCTTTTTGTGTTTGGGTTGGAATAAATAGCCTCTGATGACTTAGAGTTCTAAAATTCTATGATCTATGTTTGAATGCTCTCAAAAGGTCTTTCAATTCTTATGTCAAATGATTCTTTGATGATAACACAATATACATTTATGCATCTATCTACACACAGAATCAATGCAGCATTGTGGATATCAAACTGATGAATCAAGAACTTGATTCAGATTCCACCTCAGATGCTTACTGGGTGGCAGAACAGTGTTGAGTTACTTATGCTTTCTAAGCCTCAATTTCTTCAACTGTAAAATGGGGACAATATTTCTAATATGAGAGCAGTGTGGTATAGTGACTAAAGAGTCAGACTTGAAGCAAGAATATCCAGGTTCTGACTTACGCAACCTGTGTGACTTAAGACAAGTCAATCAACTTCTCAGTACTCTACACTAATAAAGTGCAACACATGTTGGTAGAGGGAGAGTTCTATTCCAAGAGTTCCCTAAATCATTAGTTCTCAAACTTCTTTATACTCGGGACTCCTTTACACTCTTAAAAAAAATTGAAGATCCCTTTGAACTCCAAAAAGCTATGTTTCAGGACAAAGCTTTTGTTTATATGGATCTTAAACATGAGACTCATTGGTCTATTGGGGCTACAACACCTCTGAATGCAATCATAACTAGATTAAAATATAATTGGGAAATATTTAACTAATATAAAAATTAATAAAACATAGATAACATTAATTTGTGAGTTTTTAATTTAACATGCAGCCCATGGGAATCATTTTGTCCAGATTAGCGCCTTATTTCTATTTGATTTTGATACAGTATAAGTAGATTATATTAAATTGAGATTTACTTTATTAAATTAAATTAAACTGATAAAATTTTAAAATGTTAACTCATTGAAAATAATAACTTAATTTTATGTTAACCTAAATAATATTGCTTTATTTTATTTTATTTTATTTTTTTAGATTTTTCAAGGCAATGGGTTTGAGTGGCTTGCCCAAGGCCACATGGCTAGGTAATCATTAAGTGTCTGAGGTCTGATTTGAACCCAGGTACTCCTGACTCCAAGGTGGGTGCTCTATTCACTGTGCCACCTAGCCACCCCTAATATTGTTTTATTTTAAAATAATTTTAGTGTAGAATAGCATTGCTTTTCAATTTTTTTGTAAATTTATTTTGTGGCTTACTAGAAGATAGATGGATTCTTCTATGCAGAATTCAATAATTAATAACAATAAATAATAATCTGAATCCAGTAAGTTGAGATATGTTGTTTCATTTGAAATATAGAGAAAAAGTTGGCCTTATACAGCTGTGGAGTTGGAAAAAGGATTGATATAATAGAAAGTAGCATTTTAGGATTAGTATAACAATAATTTTGACCTCATGGACCATCTGAAAGGGCTTCAGGGACCAAAACATTCTTCAGATCATACTTTGAGAACCACTGTATGATACTAATTTAATCATATATATCCTATATCCTTATATCCCTATCTCGTATCTTCTGATACTTATGTCATTTATGAGACAAAAAAATGAAATTACATATGTAAAATACCATATAAATGACAGATATCAAATTGCACTTTATAATTTCCAAAAATCCTTTTTTTTTAAACAACCTTATGAGGTAGGTAAAGTTAGTAACATTATTCTCATTTGGCAGGTCTGAAATAAATTTTTTGTATTATGTCAGCCATAGAAATATGTAAACATTAATATTACAAAAGATTAGTCATGGACCTCTGGGGAATCTTTGGAGACCACCAATGGTCTCCCCACTTTGAGAAGGAAAGTTGTCCATGGACATTTCTTGTATTCTCAGTGGCTAAACTTTTTCTATATGAAATCATACTTGACATTGTCTGCAGAGTTTATGTTGTCAGATAAGGAACATATAAAGGCAATGAATATGTCCGCTTTAGTAGTAGTACTATGTTGTAATGTCAAAGGGCATTTGCATTGTCTTCATAGTAAAGTAATAATCAAAAAAGAAAAGTGCCAATAAAAGCCCTCATGCTCCTAACCCAAACTTGTGGAGTTTCTTCTGTGAATTATTTTGTAGGGATTACTTTCTCTTCCTTGTGTTTGACCTGAAAGCTGAGCAGCAACTTAACTTCCTGATGTCCATCCTGAAGCACTTGTAGTCCCTTCCCCAACATACCAATTAAGGGTATATCAACATCCCCGAAGAATCCAGACAACTAACCAACACCATCTGTCAGGAAGGACCACCACTTAAAAATGGTTTTCCCTTAGATGAAGAAAAGAGGGAAGGAAATCTATTTAAAATTACCAAGGAAAGGGGCGGCTAGGTAGTGCAGTGGAGTCAGGAGTCAGGAGTACCTGGGTTCAAATCTGGTCTCAGACACTTAATAATTACCTAGCTGTGTGGCCTTGGGCAAGCCACTTAACCCTATTTGCCTTACAAAAACCTAAAAAAAAATTACCAGGGAAAGAATTAAATGATCCTGATAATGAGTCAGACCTTAAAAAGGGCAAATAAGAAATGATTTGGAAATTGGAAAAAAGTGCTGTAGGGTGTCCACTTAGTGTCCATATGCAGGGTTTTCTTCACAACTGAAAATAATTGAACAGCAAAGCTTGAATAGCAATCTAGCTACAAGCTTGAGCAGTTACCAATGTCTCTATCTAGGTAATCCAAGAGTTTTATTTAATGACAGAGATACCTAGCTAAGCTATACTAGTATTGGCTACTTTTGTTTTCTCTGCCAAGTATAATTCTTTGCACTGGAAAAGACAGAACAAAAATAAATTACAAAGAGCTAATATGGAAGAACAATAAGGAGACGATATGAGAGTACCCACTAACCTTTCCTTTTTAAAAAATAGTTTAAACAAAGAAACCAATGAGCATTTCTATATAGAAAGTGGAAAAGAAAAAGAGGGATTACACATAAAATTGAGAATCCATATGATGTGCAACTTGCTTTTCCTTCTAAGAAAAAATAGGGGCAGCTAGGTGGTGAAGGGACAGCTAGGTGGTGCATGAATAGAGCATGCGCCCTGTAGTCAAGAGGACCAGAGTTCAAATTTGACCTCAGACACCTAAAAATTGCCTGGCTGTGTGATCTTGGGCAAGTCACTTTATTCCATTGCCTTAAATAAATGAAAGGGGGAAAAAAGAACAAAAACCAAATTCAAAATGCAACTTTCAAATCTGTCCTGCTTATTTGTATTTCCTTCTGCTATTCCTTTTTGTCTCTCACCAGAGCATTTAAAAATTGCATTTTTTTCTGTTTTTGACAAATATTACTAGTCTTTTCTCCCCTTTAATACCTCTTTCCAAGTGGAAAGAAAAAACAAGCAAAAGAAATTTCTCAAATGATTATTTCCAAAAGTCTATACATCTTTGTGTCCCTTGAGTTCTTTGCCTCACTCTCAAGAGAAGCTATCAGACTTTATCAACAGTCCTCTGGGATTATAATTTGTCACTACATTGATAGTTTTTGGGTCTTCAAAGTTGTCTTTACAGTTATGGTTATTTATTTATTAATTATTCTTCATGTTTTGCTCATCTTACTCTCTATCAGTTCACATGTATTTCTAGGGTTATCTAAAACCACCCTTTTATCAATTTTTATAATATAATAGACTATAGTTAGAGCTATTCTCCAAATTATGTACTCCCCTTGATTTTTCTTTGCTATTAAAGTCCTAGAGTAAATATTTTTGCACATATAAGTACCTTTTTTCTTTGTTAAGTCTCTTTGGAATATATTCCCTGTTACTGATATTTCTGTATAAAAATATATGGACAGTTTAGGGACTTTTTGCTTATAACCTCCAATTGCCTTACAGAACAGATAGATCATTTCACAGCTCCATGAACAGTGGATTAATATGAGAGTTTTCTAATATTTCCTCCAATCATTATTATTTTCCTTTAAAATTATCTTTTGACATCTGATGGATATAGGCCATTGGGGTTGGTTTAATTTGCATTTATTTAATTATATTAATTTAAGATTTTATTTTCATACCTCTGTGGTTAGGTTGGATTTCTTCCTCTGAGAATTGCCCATTTTTATCTTCTGACCATTTATCAATTGAATTTTATATATTTGAATCAATTCCTTATATATTTTTGACATCAGAACTTTATCAAATAAACATGCAAAAATATTTCTCTACTATTTAAGAGATCCTATTTTAATTTATATTGGTCTTATCTGTATAAGCAACCTTAAATTTTATGAAATTAAACTTGGATTTAATCTCCTATGGGACCTGTATTTCTTCTTTAGTCATAAGCTTTTCCCCATCCCTAACTGTGAAAGGTATCCATTGGAGGGCATATCTGCAGTAGCCATGGGAATTCCAGCTACAACAGTATATATTACAGTTGCTGTAGTTAAAAAAAAACTTGTTGAATTTTGGGATCGTGCAGGCAGTCTGCAGGGAGATGAGTCACTGTCTGTCCCAGGCCCTGCCTCTCTGCATCCCCTAAATTCTTTTAGGAACCCCAAAAACTTTACATGGAAAAAGTTCACATTCAAAGCAGGTCCAAGTTACCTGGATATCCCAGCTAGGAATATGCAATATAGGGCCCCTGGTTTTATTTTATTTTATTTTTTTGCAGAACTGGGGTCATGATTAAGAGTCATGACCCATGGACATTTGTATTGTACCACTAGAGGTGAAATTCTTAGATGCAAGATGGACCAGAATGAGTGTATTTTTCATGAATGCTTTCATTAATCAGAAATGAATGTTGAAAGTTGCCATCATAGCTCTGACCATAAATGACTGACAATTTTCATGACCCTCGAGGTAGCTTCTGGAAAACCAAAGTCTCTGTGTTCAGGGGAGTATGGTTAAAAGTTTGAGAAAAACGACCACACTGATGATTACCCCTTGAGTCAGGCTTGGACTTAACAAGTTGTTGCAGTCCTACATTGAGGAAATATTGGGGTTCTTCACTGACATGTTAGGAAAAGATCATATTGATGATTAATGCATTGTGAAACATGTTTGGATATACTGTGGTATTGTCATTCTGCCTCCAGAAATCAAATAATGGTACTTTACCCCACTCTATAGGATCTTTGAGGTACCTCATTGATCTGGGAGAAGAAACTGTATTCAAAGACCAAGAGATTTTTGAAGCATTCAGATCATCACCAGAAGTCCTATTTCCATGGAAGGAAATGGTTCTGGAAAAGGCAGGTGAGAAGTATGTCTTTGTACTACATACCCCTCACTATAATAAACATAATGTGCAAGTCATGCTACCATTAATGTAGTTGACATGGTTTTATCTGAAATTGAAGGATAAACATTATTATTTCTTATATAGTTCCTCTAAGTTGTTTATATATAAGCTTTATATATATAATATATATTTGTCCATTTTGATGTTATCTTGAAATATGATTTCAGATGTCAGTTTATATATAATTTTTGCCAGATTGCTTTCCAGTTTTTCTAGAAATTTTTGTCAAAGTGATCACTTATATGTGAATTCTCAATTCAAAGGATATGTATATATAGATATTTATGAGTAACACAGGTATATGTATATAAATAGATAGATATAGATATGTATATAGATAGACATCTATAAATATCTCCTTCTTTATATCACTTCTTATTTCCTTTCATGAATCATTAGAAATTCGTTATATACCATTTAACTTTTCTTAATTTCCATTAAAGTGTTTTTTTGTGGTTATATTTGTCATGGCTCTGAAAATTTATATTTGGTCCTCCATTATCATGGTTTTACTGTCTATTTTTTCCCACAATTATAATATTTCATGTAAGTATTTATATAATATTCTCTTTATTAATATATTAAGTATATTGATCAATAATCTATTATGTTATTAAGTATAATGTCATATCTCTTTTAACTTTATTCTGTTTTCTTTATTGAGGTCATGAGTGTAACACCTGCTTTTTTTGAGGTCAGCTAAAGCACAATAGATTTTTTTTCAGTCGCTTTTTTTTCACCCATGTAAAAATTTGGTATAAGTGCGCTTCTTGTTAAAAAGGCAAAAATATTGTTTGAATCTTTCTAATTCATTTTGATGATTTCTTTTTATGTTATAGAATTTTCCCCCCTTTCACGTTCATAGCTCTGATTGTTAATGGTACATTTCCCTCTATCCTGTCACCCATCCTAAGATTTTTCCTCTATGCTCCACCCTGTTTTACAAAGTGTGATAAAAAACAAATATATTTGGGGATAGAGGTTTGTAATTAGAATTGTTTCCTCTATTTTCTTCTGATCTAGCTGGTTCTAACTCTTTTTTTCCAGTCCTTTTCATTTTACTCTTCATGACAAATTCAATGATTCTTTTGTTTAGGAATTATAACTGCCAGTCATCCTGACCTTCTACTTAAACTACTTCTAAGTCCTTTTCTATTTCCCTGTTGAATTTAATGGAATTCTACACCAAATTACTATTTTATATACTCTTGATATGTTTTTTGAAATTTTTTTTGATGATATATCATCTGAATGTTCAATGTTTTCTTCTATTATTCTATTTTTCTATTTAGGCTTAGGTCTTAATTTGAGATTATATGCCAGAGAAAAGGGTTTCCCTTGGTGTGTCTGTGCCTAGAATGCTATTAGACTTCAGCATTTCTATTCTATGATTATCTGTCCTTTGTTAGCCATCTTACTTTTCTGTATTCCCTAGATCTCCAACTAGCCAGGAAGCTACTTTGTCTACTGGTTCTTTCCCTTCTTGGTCAAGGTAATGCCTTCTGAAATTCTGTTCTCCTGGTGCTATAAGATTTACTGTCCTTTTGAGTTTTTCTGGTTATGGTGACGCTTAGTAAAATTCTTGTTGTTCAGTATTCCCTCCTATGAAGATATGGTGGATTACTTGGGCTTTTCTTTGTCAAGGTATTCATATTATTTCTGTTTTAGCAGAAATCATTGTCATTTGAACTGCCCAATTTAGTTATTATATTTCTTGGATCTTGAAATATAATTTTGTTCTGTAATTAATGTGAATTCTTCCAAATAGTGCTTTGTTTTCAGAGTTCACTAATTCTAGACAGATTCCTTTTCTCATTTTCTGCAAACAGTGGTCATATATTTTAATTTGGAATATTGTCTTGGAAAAGCTAGGATCCTATGGCAATGAGGGAGTGTGAAGAGTATACAATCAACTCTTTGCAATTAGAGTAAGACACATATCTGCCTGCCCTCACCATACATTCCTGCTTTTCATGTCAGATGTATGGATAAAAAGGAAAAAAAATATTACCAGACAAGAGAGAGAATTGGAATATAAAATGAATAATTTTGATTACACTAAATTTTAAATGTTTTTATAAAAACAAAACCAATGCAGCCAAGATTAGAGGTAAAGCAGGAAACTGGCAAAGAAACTTATAGCAAATTTCTCTGATAAAGGTCTCATTTCTCAAATATACAGAGAACTGAGTCAAATAAGAATACAAACAATTCCCCATTTGATAAATGGTCAAAGGATGTGGACAGATTTCAGAAGAAAAAAACAAACCTATTTATGGATTTATAGTTATATGAAAAAAGCTCTAAATCACTATTGACTAGAGAAATTCACATCAATACTACTTTAAGGCAGCCAATCAGATTGGCTGATATGATAGAAAAGGAAAATGAAAATTATTGGAGATGATGTGGGAAAATTGGGTCATATACACTTTTGGTGAAGTTATGAACTTACCCAATTATTTTGGAAAATAATTTGAAACTGTGTCCAAGGGGCTATAAAACTATGCATATCCTTTGACCCAGCAGTACCACTACTGGTCTAAATCTTAAAGAGATCAAAAGAAAATCACAAATGACCTATTTGGTCAAAAATATATTATAACAGTTCTTTTTATGGTGGAAAAGAATTAGAAATTGAAGGAATATCTATCAATTGAGAGATGACTGAATATGTTGTGGTATATGACTGATGAAATATTATTGTTCTATAAGAAATTACAAGTAGTATTATTTTAGAAAAAACTAGGGAGACAAATATGAACTGATGCAAAGTGAAATGAGAAAACTTAGGAGACCAAAGGATACAGTACCAGCAATATTGTACAATGATCACCTTTGGATAACTTTGCTATTCTTAGCAATGGAATGACAATTCAAAAGGAGTAATGATGTAAAATGTTATCCCTCTCCAAAGAAAAAACTGAATCCAGATCAAAGCATTTCTTTTTCTTTTTAATTTCAATTTGTGTTCTCTTTTGCAATCTAGCTAATATAGAAATAAATCACATCTATAATCTATATCAAAGTGCTTGCTTATCAAGTTGGGGTGGGGAGGGAATAGAGGGAGGAAGGGAATTTGGAATTCAAAATGATTAAAAATGAATATTCACAGAAGTAAAATACTGGGGAATATGGATAAAGTGAAAAAAGGAGAAAATATCAGAGAGAAGATAAAATGGAAGGCAATAAAGAGTTAGTAATTATAACTTTGAATGTGAATGGGATGAACTCTCCCATAAAATGCAAGCAAATAGCAGGCTGGATTAAAAACCAGAATTCTACAATATACTGCTTACAAGAAACTCATCTGAAGCAGAGAGATACATATAGAATAAGGGTAAAAAGAGCAGAATATTATTTTGCTTCAGCTGAAGTGAAAAAGGCAGGAGTAGCAATCCATTTCTCAGACAAAGCAGCTGCAAAAATAGATCTCATTAAAAGAGATATGGAAGGAAACTATATATTCTTAAAAGGTACCATAGACAATGAAGCAATTTCAATTTTACATATATATATATATATATATATATATATATATACATATATATATATATGCATCAAGTAGTGCACCATTCAAATTCTTAGAGGAGAAACTGAATGAGTTACAGGAAGACATAAATAGCAAAACTCTACTTGGTGGGAGGTATCAACCTCCCTGTCTTGGATTTAGATAAATCTGAACATAAAATAAAGAAGGAAGTTAAGGAGGTAAATAGAATGTTAGAAAACCTAGACATGATAGAATTTTGGAGAAGATTAAATGGGAATAGAAAGGAATATACTTTTTTTTCCTGCAGTACATTGCACTTACAAAAAAATTGACCATGTACTAGGGCATAAAAACCTTATAATCAGATGCAGAAAGGCAGAAATAGTGAATACTTCCTTTTCAGATCATAATGTAATAAAAATCATGTACAATAATGAGTCATGGAGAGACAGACTTAAAACTAATTGGAAACTAAATATCCTCATTTGAAAGAAAGAATGGATCAAAAAAAATTATAGAAAGACTTAATGATTTCATCCTTGATAATGGCAATAACAAGACAACATACCAAAACTTATGGGATACAGCTAAGGCAGTTATTAGGGGATATATTTTATTGTTAACTGCTTGCATGAATAAAATAGAGAAGGAGGAAATCAATGAACTAAGCATGAATCTAAAAATTAGAGAAAGAACAACAGAAATTCCCAATTAAATACCAAATTATAAATTCTAAAAATTAAAGGAGAAATTAATAAAATTGAAAGCAAGAAAACTGTTGAACAAATAAATAAAACCAAGAGCTGGATTTATGAAAACACTAATAAAATTGATAAACCTTTGGTTAATTTGATTTAAAAAAAAGAATAAAACCAACAATGAGGAGGAAATTAAAATAATAATTTGAAATTATTTTGCTCAACTGTATGCTAATAAATTTGATAATGAAGGTGAAAAGGATGAATATTTATGAAAATATAAGTTGCCCAGGTTAAATGAAGAAGAAATTAAATACTTAAATAACCCTATATCAGAAAAAGAAATTCCAAAAGCTATCATTGAACTCCCTAAGGAAAAGAAAATCTCCAGAGCCAAGTGGATACACAAGTGAATTCTATCAAGCATTTAAGGAAAAATAGGTGAAGATGAAACTCTGCCTAGCTCTTTCTATGACACCAATATGGTGCTGATACCTAAACCAGGAAGAGTCAAAACAGAGAAAGAAAATGACAGACCAATTTCCCTAATGAATATGGATGCAAAAATCAAACAAAATCTTAGCAAAACAATTACAGCAAGTTATCACTAGGATAATACACTATGACCAAACAAGATTTATCCCAGCAATGCAGGGTTGGTTCAATATTAGGAAAACTCTTAGTATAATTGATTATATCAATAACAAACCTAACAGAAATCATGATTATCTCAATAGATGCTGAAAAAGCCTTTGACAAAATACAGCACCCATTCCTACTAAAAACACTAGAGAGCATAGGAATAAATGGATTGTTCCTTAGAATGATTAGGAGTATTTATCTGAAACCATCAACAAGCATTATATGCAATGTAGATAAGCTTCCCAATAAGATCAGGGATGAAACAAGGATGACTGTTATTACCACTACTATTCAATATTGTATTAGAAATGTTAGCTTCAGCAATAAGAGAAGAAAAAGAAATTGAAGGAATTAGAATGGGGAAGCAAGAAACAAAACTTTCACTCTTTGCAAATGACATAATGGTATACCTAGAAAATCCTAAAATCATCTTAAAAACTACTAGAAAAAAATTAGCAAATTTAGCAAAGTCACAGGACATAAAATAAACCCACATAAATGCTCAGCATTTTCTATATTTTATTAGCAAGAGACAACAGTAAGAGCTAGAAAAAGAAATTCCATTTAAAGTAACTTCAGAAAAAAAATACCTAGGAGTCTACCTGCCAAGGCAGTCTCAGAAACTCCATGAAAACAACTATAAAATACTTTTCACACAAATAAAATCAGATTTTAAAAACTGGGCAAATATCAACTGCTCAGGAATAGACTGAGCTAATATAAGAAAAATGGCAATTCTACCTAAATTAATCTACTTGTTAATGCCTAACCAGTCAAACTTTCAAAAAATTACTTTAATGAGCTAGAAAGAAATTTAATTAAATACATATGGAGAAACAAAATATCAAGATATCCAGGGATTTAATGGAAAAAGTGCAAAAGAAGATGACTTAGCCTTATCAGATCTAAAATTATATTATAAAGCATCAGTCATCAAAACTGGCTGGTATTGGCTAGGAAATAGATTGGTGGATCAGTGGAATAGATTAGGTGCAAAAAGGAAAGCAAGAAACGATTACAGTAATCTGCTATTTGATGAACCCAAAGAGTCCAGCTTCTGGGATAAGAACTCTCTCTTTGATAAAAAACTGTTGGGAAAATTGGAAGTTAGTATGGAAGAAAACTGGATTAGACCAACATCTCACACCCTATACCAAAATAAGATAAAAATGGGTACAGAATTTAGACATAAAAGATAATATTATAAGCAAATTAGGAGATCAAGGAATAGTTTACTTGTCAGATCTATGGAAAGGGAAACAGTTTATGACCAAGGAAGAGATGGAGAACATCATTAAAAACAAATTAGAAAATTTTGATTACATTCAATTTAAAAGCTTTTGCACAAACAAAACCACTGTAACCAAGATCAAAAGAAATACAGTAAATTGAGAAACAATTTTTACAACTAGTCTTTCTGACAAAGAGCTCATTTCTAAACTAGAGAACTGAATCAAATTTATGTTTAAAAAACCAAGCCATTTATCAATTGACAAATGGTTAAAGGATATGCAAAGGCAATTTACAGATGAGGAAATCAAAGCTATACATAATCTAATGAAAAATTGCTCTAAATCCCTATTGATTAGAGAAATACAAATTAAAGTAGCTCTCAGGTACTATCTTACCCTATCAGATTGACCAATATGACCAGAAAGGACAATGTTCAAAGTAGAAAAAGATGTGGGAAATCTGGGGCACTAATACATTGCTGGTGGAGCTAACTCATCCAACCTTTCTGGAGAGCAATCAGGAATTATGCCCAAAAGGAAATAAAAATGTGTATATCCTATGATCCAGAAATACCACTACTGAGTCTATACCATCAAGTGATCATGAAAAAGGGTAAAAACTTCACTTGTACAAAAATATTCATAGCAGCCCTGTTTGTGGTAGCAAAGAATTGGAAATCTAGTGAATGTCCATCAACTGGGGAATGGCTAAACAAATTGTGGTATATGTATGTTATGGAACATTATTATTCTATTAGAAACCAAGAGGGATGGAATTTCAGAGAAGCCTGGAAAGACTTGTATGAACTGAGGTTGAGTGAGATGAGCAGAACCAGAAGAATATTGTATACCTTAACAGCAACATGGGGGTGATGATCAACCTTAATGGACTTGCTCATTCCATCAATACAATAATCAGGGATGATTTCTGAGCACCTGCAACAGAGAATAAATACCATTTGTAGCCATAGGAAGAACTATGGAGTTTAAACAAAGTTCGAAGTCTATTACCTCCAATTTTTTTTTATTTTTATTTTTTTATTTTTTTAGATTTTTTCAAGGCAAATGGTGTTAAGTGGCTTGCCCAAGGCCATACAGCTAGGTAATTATTAAGTGTCTGAGACAGGATTTGAACCCAGGTACTCCTGACTCCAGGGCCAGTGCTTTATACACTGCACCACCTAGCCGCCCCCAATTTTTTAAAAAAAATTTATCTTATGTACTACATAATTTTTCTATCTCTAATATTTTATTTTCTCCTCTAGGATATGATATCTCTCGCAACACATTCCATTTCAATCAATGTATAGCATGAAAACAATGTAAAAATTATCAGACTGCTTTCTGTGGGGGATGGGAGGGAGCGAAAGGTAGATTGGGGAAAATTGTAAAATTGTACATATAATTGGAAAACAAATGAAATATTAATAAAAATGAATACTCAAATGCTTTATATGTAATTAAGAAAAATAAAATACTTAAATGTGTATATATATATATATATATATATATATGATGCCCCCACAAATAAAGTTTTAAAAAAAAATTTATGATCCTTAAGATGTCTTTGTACATCCAGTCTGCAGTCAGTGGTTTTTACTTATACAGAGATGAGATATTCTTTTAACGTAATTGACTTTTCTTTCTCTTCTCTCAGATTTTTCTCGTCAATTTTGTAATACAAATATATTCATCTTCCTGTTTCCTTTGGAGAATCTCTACACAATAGCATTTTTTATTTTTAATCTATTTGAGTTTTTAAAATATATATATATATATGTATATATGAAGAAAAATATTCAATGGAAAAGAAACAGGAAGAATATAAATAAAATAGATTCTTATAATTGGATTTGGCATAAAAGGATAAAGTATAGGAAGATATTGGTTTATGACTACAGGGATTAAGATTTTATTGTTACTAACAAAGTATGCTGTGTAGAATTTAGGTTCAGGTCAGGTGTTTGTGGATTTTTGGGGGAATAATAGGATTTTAAAGAAAAAACAAAACTGGTATTTATAACTATATATATATATATATATATATATATATATATATATATATATGTATATGTGTGTGTGTGTGTTTTTGCAAGGCAAATGGGGTTAAGTGGCTTGCCCAAGGCCACATAGCTAGGTAATTATTAAGTGTCTGAGACCAGATTTGAACCCAGGTACTCCTGACTCCAAGGCCAGTGCTTTATCCACTACGCCACCTAGCCATCCCTATAACCTTATATATTAATGGTCAGAAATCACTAATAAAAAGGAGGAGTAATATATTAGAAAATTGACCCTCAAAATATGATTAAAAAACTAAATTATAGGGACTCAAATGGATTCAAAGCAAAGAGCTGGGATTAAATTGATATGATTCATTTGAATCCAAAAAGGAAGCTGTTTCAAACATGATTTCAAATAAGGCAATATACAATATCAATACCATTGGAAAAATAATGAAGAAAATGAAGTTATGAATAAAGGCACCATAGAAAATAAAAATTTCAATATGAAGTATGTAATCTCTAAAAGTAATAATGATCAAGTTATTAAAAGAAGACCAACTGAAATGCAAAAGATCTACATAGTAAGAATTAGATTCATAGTAATGTACTAATTGTAGGTGACAGCAATATTCCACTGTCAGAATTTGATAGAATTAACAAATATAAAAAAGACAAAAAAGTAGAAATGAAAAGAATGTTGCACTTATGGAAATGACTAGATAGGAATTTTTACTGTATATGTGTTAACAGTATTTGATTAAAATAATAATGAACTAGAAAATAATAAATTCATAAAAAGCAAAACTGAACAAATTTTCATAGATAATAAAAATAAATGATATCAGTAAAGGAAATAAAATCAAAAGCTGGAGACCTTTGTGGAGATTAAATTGATGATCTAATAAGTGGGTTGAAAAACAAATCATAAATTTTAGATGAAATGATAATAGAAAACAGATAAAATATAGCAAAGAATTAGAAAAGTAGAAGCTCAGAGACTAAAGAATGGCTAAGGAAATAGTGACTCCTGAATATAATAAACTGATATTAAATGAAGTAACCCAAGTCAAGAAAATATTCAAAATGAATACAATAATGTACAACCATAAAAACTATATGAAATGGATATTGCAAAATTACAATTAAAGGAATTTGAAAGTACTTTTTTCTTATTCCTTCTTTGGGGCAGAAGATTCATGGGAATGGAACATTGCATATATTTTCAAACTTTTTCAATGTATTCATTGGCTTTATAATGTTTTTGTTCTCTTCATCCTCTTTTTTTCTTCTTTATTCTTAGTAATTCTTTATTACATAGGGAAAGCTCTCTGGAAAGTAAATGGAAATAGGGAATAGAAGAAATTGTTACATTATTACAACTATTTTAAAGGAAGTTCAATATAGTATAGAGATGAGTTTAAAATAATTCAAAAATGAATATTTGAACCTTAAATTTGAGGAAAAAGGCCAAAAAAATTGATTGACAATTAAAAAAGAAAGAAAAGAAATGCTTTAAAATCCTGAAAGGAAAATAATATTTTGAAAAGTTTGAAAATATCAGCTTTATTTCCTAATACATTTTGCCTCCTTTTCTTATCCTTCAGAGAACAAATTTATAAAATTGCAAGTTAGAGCCTAATTTGTCCAAATGGTGACTTGACCTAGTTTGTTGTTCTTCCTTTAATTTTAAAAAGAAGCGATAACATCACTAGGGTGATGTTTTGACTTTCACATGAATTGGATTTAAGTAAGGCAGAGACACACAATGTTATCAGCCTCACACTGTCCTCTAGAGACATCGAAGTCCAGTGACAAAAAGAATCTCAAGATGACTGGGGAAATATAATTGGCGACCTTGGTCCTTCTAAATTAAAGTCTTTCCCAGGTCTGTTTGTCTGAGGCAATGCCTTTTCAATGAATAAGTAAGAGATAAAATAAAAGATGGCCATGTAGTTTAGTTTGAAGAAATAATGTTTAAAAGATAAAACATAAGTCATCAATGAAAATTTTTAAAAGTGTTGAAAATAACTAATAAAAGAAAATAAAAACAAGTTTAAGCTTTCATTGCACACCATCAAACTAAGATGGCAAAAGATGCGGAAGAAATGGTTGAGAGTGGTGGTGTGAGAACAAAAACACAGTAATTCACTTCTGATGGATCTGGAAGTGGTCCAAACATTCTGGAAAATAATCCTGAATTTGCTAGGAAAGTGACAATATTATTCCTATCCTTTGAACCAGAGATACCCTGCTGAGTTTATACCCCCACAAGAAGGTTATTAATAGCAAGAAAAAACAAAACAATCTGCACTAAAATATTTATAGAAGCACTATTTGTCATAGCAAAAAGTATGAAGTAAGTTATGTACCCAATGATTAGAGAATGACTGAACAAACTGTGACTTGGAAATAATAAAATATTATTGTACCACAAAGGAACAGCAAATATGGAGAATTTGAACTATGTATTAGAACCTCCATAAAATATCTGGTGGCACAGTGGGTGTTCCTAAAGTCAAGAAGATCTGAGTTCAAACTAGCTCTGTGATGTTGGGTCACTTAATCTGTATTTGTCTCATTTCCTTTAATTATAAAATGGATAAAATAACACCCCAAACCTAGAGAAGTTGAGGATAAAATGAGATAATATTTACAAAGCACTTAACAGTTCCTAGAATATGGTAGGTGTTGGATAAACGCTTATTTCCTTTTCTTCCCCCTCCCCCCATTCAGTAATATAAAATAAAACAATTCAAAGAACATGCACAATGACTATAACTATATACTATGTATAACTATATGCTTTGTAAATGTAACAGAGAGGTCTGATTTTTTTCTATTTCCTTTATGAGGTGTTTACAGTACCTTACTGTAAATTTTAGGTTAAGTATTTGGTCACAGTCTCTGTGTTGTCTGCTGACCTTTCCCTGTCATCTGTAGCTTCTGAAAACCTCCCCCCACCCAATTCTCATTTAATTCCAACTTGAGATATATTGAAACCCTGTTAGAAAAAGGTGGGATATATAAATGAAGAAAACTTTACATGACAAAAATACTAATGGTGATTGATACTAATTTATTTGAGTTAAAGCATGACCTTCCTTTTAATAATTGGTAGATAACTGAACTGAAAAAGTAGAAAGATTGTCCAGTAGTAATAATTATTTTATGTTTTATTTCAGAACTTGTACTTTTTGGGGAGTGGGGATAGCCATGGTTGTGAATAGTTTGGGATTTTCTGTAGTATAAAAACAAGATTCTTTTTCTTTCTCCATTTATTTGCTTGTGTTTCCTTCTTGATTTTTTTTTAGGTTTTTTGCAAGGCAAATGGGGTTAAGTGGCTTGCCCAAGGCCACACAGCTAGGTAATTATTAAGTGTCTGAGATCAGATTTGAACCCAGGTACTCCTGACTTCAGGGCCGGTGCTTCATCCACTACGCCACCTAGCTGCCCCTCTCCTTGATTTTTTAAACTTAAATAACCTCTTATATTTCTATAACTTCAACTCTTTGAATTTAGATGATAGAGCATACTTCCCTAACTCTTTTATCTTTTAAACTACTTTCTACTTTTCTAACTTCTCTTATAGAATCAGGAGCATTCCCCCCAAGAATGACTAGACAGTTGTATTTACATACATTGTGTCAACCCCTAGTTCTTTCATTCATTTAGTGATACTTTTAAACAGAATTTCTCTATTACTTTCTTGGTCCTTCAAGGAACTTTTCTTATTGCTGAATTCTGCTACTTTTCTGAGTTTTTAATTATATCAGTTGAGTTTTTCGATGTTTTCCTGAGGTTTTACCAAGTCAGCATACAAATTCTATAAGCAGAGACAATTTTTCACTTTCTTTCCCTACCTACTTTCCTTCCCTCTCCACTTTCATTCCCTCCATCTTTCACTTATTTCCCTTAACTTATTGCCATAGGTAAGCCATTCATGGTATTCTGTCAAATAATATTGGAATAATTTTGGAATCAAGTGTGGACTTATTCAGAAACTTTCAATTCTTTTTATTTCAAACAATGTTACTTTTTGTTTGCAGAAATATATTAATGATAATATCAATGAAAGGTTTTCCATACCTATGAATTCTAAGGTTTTAAAGAAAAATGAATGATATATTTTGTCCATAGTTTTTCTACCTTCACTTTATATTAAAATGACTTTATTTTTCTTGTAAAATATATATAAATTCTTGATATTAAGTAAATGTTGTCATAATAATTTTTATATATTACTACACATGTTTGCTATAATTTTATGTTAAATATTTGAATAATATTTACTAACAAAAAGACTCTACAGTGCCCATTCTCTGCTTTAGCCTCCCTGGTATGGGAACCAGAACCATATTTCCTTTATTAAAAATATTTTGATAGAATTATTTTTTCCAATATCAGGAACTTTCTAAGTAATAATTGCTCTTTATATGTCTGATATAATTTATTTTATATCCTTTCGAGCCATCATTTGAGCCACCTTTTAATTCCACCCTCCACCCTCTTCAGTTTATTTTTTTTTACTGAAAAATGTGTTTAAGAGCTCTATTTCTTGCAAATTAAAGCATCTTTGAGGTACCACCTCACACCTCAGACTACCCAATATGAACATACAAGGACAATGATCAATGTTGGAAGGGATGTGGGAAATCTGGGACACTAATGCATTGTTGGTGGAGCTGTGAACACATCCAACCTTTCTGGAGAGAAATTTGCAATTACGCCCAAAAGGCAACAAAAAATGTACATACTGTTTGATCCAACAATACCACTACTGGGTCTATACTTTAAAGAGATTATTGAAAAGGGTAAAAACATCACTTGTACAAAAATATTCATAGCAGCCCTGTTTGTGGTGGCAAAGAATTGGAAATTAAGTGAATGTCCTTCAATTGGGGAATGGCTTAACAAACTGTGGTATATGGGTATATGTATGACATGGAATACTATTGTTCTATTAGAAACCAGGAGGGATGGGAATTCAGGGAAGCCTGGAAGGAATTGCATGAACTGATGCTGACCGAGATGAGCAGAACTAGAAGAACATTGTACACCCTAACAGCAACATGGGAGTGATGGTCAACCTTAATGGATTTGCTCATTCCATCAGTGCAACAATCAGGCACAATTTTGAGATATCTGTGATGGAGAATACCATCTGTTTCCAGAGAAAGAACTTTGGAGTTTCAACAAAGACCAAAGGCTATTATCTTTAATTTAAAAAGCAAACAAATAAAACCATTATCTTATTATGTAATTTTGTTTTCTCTTATGCTTTATGTTTCTTCCTTAAGGATATGATTTCCTCTCTAATCACATTCAACTTAGATCAGTGCATACCATGGAAACAATATAAAGACTAACACACTGCCTTCTGTGGGGGAGTGGGGGGAGGGAAGCAAGATTAGGGGAAAAATTGTAAAATTCAAAATAAATGAAATCTTTCTTTAAAAAGGAGAGCTTCATTTCTTATTTTGGTAAATTGCCTATTTTGCATTTTTGCAAGACTAAAATTGATTGCCTCTAAATTCTCAATTTTCTGGTATCTAATGTTATAGGTTAGTTTTTCATAGTTTATTTCCTCAATCACTGTAAATTAATTTTCATTTTGGAAATTTTCCTTTTTTAATCAAGTTACATAATGGTTTACTGATTTTGTTAATCTTCAAATAATTTTTCCTTTGTTTATTATTCTACCTTCTCTTCTACTATAAAATATCTTTTATGTGGTTATTTTACAATTACAAAATTTATTTCTAGTTTTTTAAATAAGTTTGCTCATTTTATTAGCCTGACATTTGTATTTTGTTTAATTTATCAGTGTATTTAAAAAATTTTTAATTACATACCTTTAAGAGCTTATATGTTAGCCAACTGATGCTTTTGATGGTTTTGTTTCATTAAAAGATGCTTTGAAAACATTAAAGGTGCTACATGTATATGAGGTATAATTATAATAAATCTAAGTACAATAATCTCCATATTGGTTCTCCTTACCATTATATGTTTTTAGTATTTCTTTGTCTGAAATTATGATTGTAACTCATTTTTTAAATTGACTTAGAGGGGAGCTAAATGGCACAGTGCAAAGAGCACTTAACCTGGAGTCAGAAGGAATTGAGTTGAAATCTGTCCTCAGCTGTATGACCTTGGGCGAGTCACTTAACCCCATTGCCTTGCCCCCCAAAACTAAATTGACTTAGACATTATATATCTTATTTACTCTACTTGCTTTATGTTTTAAAATATTTCTTATAAACAGCAATATATTGAAGTTTATTTCTGTATGCAGAAATTATTGGCAATTTACTATTTACAATTTACTATTATAATTAGTCTGTTTTCTTCCATTGAATTCTGTCATATTAATTTTCCCTCCTTGACTATATCAGTCACTTATCTCAAAAGTTTGTTCTGCTTACACTAATCTGATTTCACTCTACTTTCAAAGACTCTCCTTCACTCTGCCTTATTATCATGAGTACAGTATAGATTTATACTCTCCCTACTAGTATCTAGTCTTTTAGTTATCGATAGTACCAAGCTCAGAGGCCATTAATCTGTAAATATGGATAAATGCAGGCAGCATGTTAACTAAGTTTTAAAATTTAATATTATCAGTGATTCATTATTTTTTGTTATATTGTTAGATATTTTCTAATTACATTTTGGTCTGGTTAGCACAGCCCTTGGGAGTATTGTAGGGAATGTGTTTGATACCTCTGCCTTAGTATGAGTAACATTCACTTATATTGCCCCTTTCTAAGAGATGTTAAATTTCTTCCATTCCTTCATTACTCCTTTCCCTTTACAGGATACACTAGAATCAAATCTCCCATTTATGAGCTTTATTTATTCTCTTCCAGGTCTTAATGTAAAGTAGAATTTTGGAGGGAAAAAACTTATTCCATTTTCTGTGTACCCATTATAACACCTAGATATTTCCTATGCCTCATTCTTATTTTAAAATTTTATTTTATTTTCCTTTTTAATAAATATTTATTTTCTTTCCCCTTTACCTCCCAACTGAAAAGAATAAAACAAAAACCTTGCAAAAATTGCAAAATCAAATAAATTTTCATGTGGATAATATTTTAAAAATATATGTAATATTTTGCATCTTGAATCCATATTCTCTCTGTCAGGAGACAGGTAGGATGCTTCATCAATCCTCTGGAATAATGGTTCGTTAGTCAGAGTTCTTAAGTCTTTCAAAGTTGTTTGCCTTTATGATGTCATTATGGTATAAATTTTTGTCCTGTTTCTGCTGATTTTACTCTTCATCAGTTCATGCAAGCCGCTCCAGGATTATGTCTCTTTTGTCTTTATTGGTAACTCAATAATGTTATATTAATTTAATATTTCATAATTTGTTGTCATTTCTCAAATGATGGGTACTCCCCTTAGTTTCCATTTGTTTGTCAATAAATCTGTAAACATATACATACACCTGAACATATGTGTATATATGTATATAAATATGATATAAACAGATGTATATACATGAATAATACCTTCTCCCTTTTCTTCAGTCTCTAGGGGATAGTTTTAGCATTTTCTACCTCCTTTCCTGGTCTTTTTAGAGATCTTTTGTTATAATGAAAATGGAATCGGTGAATGCATTCAAAGAGTAAATTAAAATCAGAATTACTTGCCAGCTCCTCCAAAATCTTTCCTTGGTTGAAGTTTGTTCAAGGCTTATTTAAGACAAATTAAGAGAACCTTCAACAAGATGACTAAAAGAATTTATGCCTAAATTTGACTCACACTGGCTATCTTCTAATAGCAAGAAAAGTGCAAGGCACTTACTTCTGGAAATGTTCATTTATGAATGAGTTAATATGGTGTACTAGAGACAATTTTGTCTCCAGAATTAGGGGGTACCAGGCTTATTCCAAACTCTTTCATTCACCACTTGTCTACACTGAAGTTATTAGCTTATCCCACCAAAGTGTGTTTTCTTGTGCTTCTTCCCTTTACATTCAATATCTCTGAGAACTCAGATTCCCCTGGGAGGGGAAGTTGGTTCTAAGAGGTATAACTTTTGGGGGAAAAGGTCACCTGAATTTCTAGCTCCCCCAGATAAAACCAGATTAAAGTCTTGCAAAGGTTCCCATTGGAACATCCCAAATTCAACGGAATGTTAGACAATCTTGCCCAGAATATTTCACTTTTGTATATAGGATCTGACTCCTATTTCTTTGCTTCATTTATCTACATATGATATTTTACAGCTTTACAAAGCACAATCAGAAGAGAACAAAAACCCCAGAGTCCTCTCCCATCTCAATCCCAGGGCATTGATGAACAAATCTTTCAGTCTCTCCGTACATAAAATCTCTCCAACTTAAGGTTCTTATTTTTTGCTTTTCCTAATAAAATTCATTCACTTATGAGGGAGTCTGATTTTTAGTCCAAGAAACAGTCATTTGATTTTTCCATCTCTCCCCCATTTCTTTTAACACCTCACCCCGACTGAAGTTTTCCATAAATATTCTCTTTGTTGACTCAAAGATGCTCAAATATTGAACTTTTTAACAGTCTTCTCTAGACAATCAGTACAACATATGAATAGAGATCTGGACATGCAGTCAGGAACCGAATGCATTTTTCTTGGGCAAGTCACTTAATTTATTAAGCTTGCCAGACAACTATAACTTACATACAAGCAGGTGATTTACACTCATGAGGGAATTGCCCTTAGTAATGAAATTGCTAATCTAGACACCACCATTTCCTCTTTTTGAATAAGCCTTGAAAAGATTGATTTCACAATTTCTTTCTTGATAACTGTGCTTTTATGTGAATTTTTGTTTATTGTTGCTGTTGTAGCTGATGGTGATGCTGATTTGCCACGTCACATTTTGTATTACTTGGAAATGATGAATGGGGAGTTGGGAGGCAGCTAGTCTAGGAGATTTAAATTTGAATCTTACATCAAATGTTTAATAAGTGTAACTCTAAGCAGGTCACTTCTCCCAGCCTTAGTTTTCATATCTGTAAAATGGGGATAGTGATAATACCTACTTTCCAGGGCTGTTTGCTAGTAAGAAATGAGATATTTACATATCTCATTTATTATATCTAATTTATAAAAATTATAAATATATAAATATATATAAATGTATAAAAATATTTATGTATCATGCACACACATTTATACACACATATACATATCTTGAGGTTTGTTACAACATGGAGGGAAGTAAGGAAACCTTGGGAGAGCTTCAAATGGTTGACTGTTGATTGTGGTGATAATGATGGTTAGTATGAATTACCTTGAGGGTAATTTCCTCTTTGCCTTGCACTTTTCTTGCTATTAGAAGATAGCCAGTGTGAGTCAAATTTAGGCATAAATTCTCTTAGTCATCTTGTTGAAGGTTCTCTTAATTTGTCTTAAATAAGCCTTTGAACAAACTTCAACCAAGGAAAGTTTTTGGAGGAGCTGGCAAGTAATTCTGATTTTAATTTACTCTTTGAATGCATTCACTGATTCCATTTCCATTATAACAGCAATATAATTCACAATAATCTCCATACTTGGGAATATTTTTATTTATTTAATGGAAATAATTCTTGACTGTGTTCTGTAGATATGAATTCTTTTGTCTACAACAGAGCTTGTACTACAAAGAAAGCCATGATTCACATGCTTTGGGCTGCTTTTGAAGAACAACAGAGTTAATATAAATGAAGCAAGAGACATTCTAAGATAAACCCTTTAAAGTATGATTGGTATACAATTAAATTTCTAGATTAATTGAATTAATGTCATAATCTATATGCTGTCACAGCCCAAAACTGAATTATGTTTGTGTGTTTGTGTGTGTGTGTGTGTATGTATATAAATGGCTATATAGTTGTATTCACATATATCATGTCAAGCCCTACTTCATGTACTTTGAGCATGGTGGTAGCATATCATCTAAACAGTTTATATAATGCATATTCTCTTCATTTTGTTTGAGTTCTCCACTATATTTCATTTCAAATAAGTTGAGGTAAAATTTTGTGGTCTTGGTCTCTCTCAGTGGTTTCCAAAGATTGATTTTATACATTCTTCTTTATCTTGAAAAGATGTTGGACTAGTTTTGTATCATAAAATGAGTATTCAGTATTTGAGTTGACATTCTTAACAGCATCTTGAAGGAGTTGCTCAGTTTCTTCCTTGTTTCCATGCTATCTCTTTAAACTTAATCTTCTCAAAAAACCATTGCCAGTCCCAGAACATACTCTCCAATTTTTCTTAGAATTTTGATAGCTCTGACTTCTGTTTCTCTCTGATTCTCTCACCAATAGCTATTTTTTGTATACTACTATTATGTATTGATTATTCACTTATGAAATTTTGGCTTTATAAGTATTGGGCCTCTTACCCAGTGGGACTCTCTGCATTAAGGTCACATCAGCAGGATCTGGGGTCAATCACAATAACTAGTTGTGTTTGCATTATCTGGCATTCTGTATTATCCATATCTATGTTAGTATAGATAATTATCCAAATCTTCATTAGTATAGATAATGGAGAGCTGACTGAGTTCAAAACTATGCTTGTAGAGAAGAGAAATCGAAAGTGAATCAGATTGGGGTGGCTAGGTGGTGCAGTGGATAGAGCACTGGCCTTGGAGTCAGGAGTACCTGAGTTCAAATCTGGCCTCAGACACTTAATAATTACCTAGCCATGTGTCCTTGGGCAAGCCACTTAACACCATTGCCTTGAAAAAGGAAAGTGAATCAGATGTACTAAATGGGGTAGTTATCCCCACACAAGTTCATTTCTATAATTCAAAAGGAAAGTTTGAGAATCATGGCTCCCTTTGGCTTCTCAACATTTTTATTTATAATTTTTATTATGCTTTAAAAAATGTGCATCCTTTCAAAGCATTCTTCCCCTCTGGCATTGGGCAAGGTGTTTGACTAAATTGCATTCTGAGGCACATGCTGACTGAAAAGCTAATAAAAAGAATAACCAGATAAGTAGTGAATAGGTTTTTAATCAGAAGACTTTATTGAACTAGTGATAGTAAAATTTAGCATAACTAAATGCAGCTGCTAAAAAAAAAAGAAAACAACCCATAAACTCGTATTTTAGGTCAGCATGGTTTACCGACTTAATATGCTAGAGTCTTTGTTGCCTAAAGCTTTACTATTTAACTTAATAAGCTATCAATATTTTATTATGTAGAGTACATAACTCCTGGAGTTTTACTGTAGTTACTATAACCCAACTGTACTAAGTAGATAGAGAAGTTTTTGGATCATTGGTCATTTTGAAATAAAAAAAAAAACAATCTTTTTGTTTAAATTTTTTTTTACCAAATATTAAATTAACTTAAAAAAACAAAAGTCACATTTTATGTGTTCTAAGTTTAAATCAGACTACTGCTTAGCCTCAGAATTCTCACAGAAATGCCTGCATCATAATGGAGGCTATGATTTGGTGCTTATGATATCTCAACATGCTTATAGTAAAATGATTATGAATTCAGCAGAATCAGTGTCGAGTGAAGCAGAGGAAAAGATAGACTGTGAGGAAAAGTGACACCATTTAAAAAATCCCAAACCTCCTGCAGAAACATTGGCCAAAAAAAAAAATTTGTGAGGAGGAAAACGACTTGGAGGAACTTTGAGGGCTTGATGGATTTTGCAGATTCTCCTTAAATACTTTAAAGGCTGAATTATGCTCTGGGATTTTTATCTGCGTGTCTGACACTTCTTAGACAAGAAAGAGCTGGTATTTGCTTTTCTTGGTCTGACCCATGCAGGTGAGTCAATCAGCTTAATTGGAACAGACTGAATTTTGTTTTAAACTCTACAAATGCTTTGAATTGACTCCATGATCATAGAATCATTGAATTTAGAAATATGAACCTGAAAAAATCATTTAATTCAAGTTCTTCATTTTACAGATGAAAAAAGTAAGACCAGAGCCATAACTAGAATGAGAGACCAATTGAAGCTTTGCCTCACTATAGGGAGAGGCATAGTAGGGGTGGGTGGGGAGTGGAATGGGAATTCCTTCACATACCTTGAGATTCTAAACCTTATCTACCCATCTTGCCTGTACCAGAAGTGCTCTGTTTTCATGCATTTCTCCCCAAGAGCCCATATCCCCCGAAATTATGCCTTTTCCTAAGATTTGAGGGATGGCCAGTTGTCAGAGTATCAAAGGGCTCTGGATGCAAGAGGAGAGTGCTTTTCCTAGAGCAGATGCATATAATGTCCAAGATCATTTTATGATGCCACTGTGTGGGTCTGAGGATTCACCTAAAAACTTAAGCTACAATTGTCAGTCTTTCCTGAATCCCACATGAGTTCTACACTAACCTTGAGTAAATTTCTCTCAGATAATAGAATTCCTAATTATGTTTCTGATTGAGGTTTGGTAGGTAAGATAACCTATCCAAGTTACACAGTTAGCAGAGTTTGGATTCAAATTCAGTCATCTGACTCCAAAGCAGAAAGTTTAATTTTGGTTTCTAATTCCCCTGTACTTGATACAGTGTAGAAGAATGCTGTATGTTAGGACTGATATCAGATTATGTAAGTTAAATTGTAGATTTTTTTGGACTTAGGAATTATGTAATTCTGGGCAAACCATTTTATATTTGCTGAATTAGTTTGGCATCTGTAAAATGAAGGAAGAAGTGTTCTATTTTGAGTTTGATGCCACTGGTTTAGATGACCCTTTAAGCATTAAATGCATAGAGTCTGCATATGGAATTGAATGGAAATCACCTTGGAAGACTTGTATGGATTGAGGCAGAAGAAAAAGTGGATTTATACCATCACTTTTACAATGGGGAAAAACAACAAAAACAACAACAACTCTGAATCACTTAAAAACTCAAAACAATGAAAGCACTGAATATAGCTCCAGAAGACAAATGATGAGTCAAGGTGCCCATCATTAAGGGACTATTGTGTGTGGGAGTACTGTAAAATTTCATCACCTGCTGTCCTCTAGCACTAGAGTATTATTTACTGGTTGATTGTACAGTGGCAGTGGACCAAGGACTGGGGAAAGATATTCAAGCACTTGTATTTGGTTCAATAAATGGAGATCTTGGAGAACTTTCCATCCTTGTCTCCCACTCCTTCAACATTTTCCTGGGTAAGGATAGACTAGACGACAGAAACCTAACACATACTGAGCATCTAGCCCAAAGGTACATAATAAATGGTGCCTGAACAGGGACATTGAAGGAGGAGCTGAGTGGAGTCTGGGATAAGGACCAGCAGATACAAGGAAGAGGAATTCCAGGTGACATGCCAGAGCAGAAGACTTCAGAGAGGTAACAGGTTGCTGTTATCAGGGGGCTGATTTTAAGGAATTTGGAACAAGGAGATGTAAAGTGAAAGTAAGAAGAAATAAATAAGTATTCAGCATTAAGGAACCAGTGAAAGTGAGAAGAAACAAATAAATATTCATCACTGAGGAGTCAGCCAGAACTGGAGTCTCTGAGGCAGCACTGCAGGGGACAGAGCTTCTACCTCAGCAGCAGTCCATACCAATGCCATGAATAGGATGCAGGGGACCTGCTTGCTGTTCCTTTTGGTTGCTGCTGCCTACCTGACTGCTCTATGCTTAAGCGCAACTCAAACCCCTAAACCTATGACCAACTACAGAGACTCCTGGTAGGTGCCACAGACCCTGATGCAGATCTTGACGCCTATGATGAATTCCACTCCAGAAGCCAAAATGAATTCCACTCTCCAACCTACAATCAAGCATACCATGACTCTTGCTCCAGCACCAGAAAGCCATGAAATACAGACTAACTTCACTTTCTGTGTTGAGAGTAAAAATTTCACATGCTATTGATCAGTTTGTAATGATGTTGACTACTGTTCAGAAAATACAACTCCCAATTGTACTGTTGTTAACAACTCAAGTAATTTCAGATGCTCTCTATCTTTCTCTGCTGCTCCCACCTTTTGCAGAGGGAGGAGGAGGGAGAAGGGAAATCTTCCTTTTTAGAACTTCAAAACTCAAACCTATGTCTCAAAAAGCTTATTTTAGAAATCAAGGGACCCCCATGCCTTCTTCCTGGTTTGGGGAGGTGGGGGCTGGGCAATGATTACATTTTTCTTAGGCTATTGATTGGGAAACTTCGTGGTCAATTAGTTAAGAAAAAAGGGGTAGAAGACTTTTTTCTGGGATTGGGAAATTTAGATTTTGTCTTTCGAATGAAGCCCGTGTCTATGGCTTATATTTTTGTTGACCTGTCTTAATTAGCGTGTTATGTATATGTGTATTTAATCATCAGTAGTACATTTTACATCTCTCTACTGGCCTGGAGAGGTGGAAAATTGTTTCCATATTCTGAAATCTGGTACTGGTCAGGGTATCAATCTCAGCTTGGTAAATGTGTTTCAAGAGAGTTGTTTCTGTGTTTGTGTTAGTGTCTAAACTCGTGTGTGTGTGTGTGTGTGTGTGTGAGATTCAGATATGAAAGTTAGCTAAAGTTTAATGTTACTCCTTTTAGTTTGAGTTTTGAATTTAATTGCTTAAAAAGGTCTTATTTAAGTAGTTAATGAGGTTGGGATCTGAGCCTATCCACTTATACTATTTGGAAATTTGTGACTTGCAAGTTTGGTGAAATGATCTCAGTTGTGAACTAAGCATTTTTAACTTAATATTGATTGACAGCTGTATTCAACTTATGTTAATTGAGACTTTAAGAACTTCCATACCCCTCCACTCTTGGTTCCCACAAGGGGCAGGGGCAGGGCCCTGAGGTGGTTCTGTGGGACCATCCCCCTGCCCCCCCCCATTGGAGGTGGCATTTCCACCCAAAGTCCATTGGAGTCAGGTTGTTTAGAAATGCAGCCCAAAGTGGGTAAATTTCCTGCCCTCAGGAGGCTTTGAAAAGAGGGAGAAAAAAGGGTCTCTACCTTATGTTTAAAGAAAAAAAGAAACGGAGAGTAATTTAGTCACCTAAGTTTTGTAAAAGTCTTGAGAATATGTGTGTGTTAAGAAGGAAAATATAATTGGGATAAATTGTATTTCAAGGAATTTGGGAATATTGAAACATATAATTTAATGATTTCTTTTGGGAAAGAGATATTTGTACTATCTAATTTGTTTTGATGTTAAATTGATATAATTGTCAAACAGTTACTTGTTATATATTCTTTGTCTCATCTATCATCACATGTTTATGGTAATAGAAGTATCACAAATCATGACCCCTTTCTGGAATGAATCTGTGTATTCATGCATTCATTATGTAATTGAATTAAGGAATTTTGCTTCATAAAAGGGGGGATATGTAAGGCCCTGTTGTGTGTTAGAGTACTGTAAAATTTTATCACCTGGTGTCCTCTAGCACTAAAGCATTAATTACTGGTTGATTGTAGGGTGCCACAGGAGTGGGAGTGGACCAAGGACTGGGGAAGATATTTAAGCACTTGTATTTGATTCAGTAAACAGAGATCTAGGAGTTCTTGGAGAACTTTCCATCCTTGTCTTCCACTCCTTCAATGTTTGCCTAGGTAAGGATAGAGTAACTGTCAGGAACCTAACATATCCTGAGCAGCTAGTCCAAATGAACATAACACCCATCTCTTGAAGGGGAAGTGATGAGTTAGAGGCATACAATGAAGCATGCATTTTCAGATAAAACCAAGATATGAATTTCCTTTGACTATTTCATATTTGTTTTAAGAGAAGGCTTTAGAAATGGAAGGAAGAGGAGAGAATTGAAGAATTAATAATAATGATGCAAAAACTAAAAGTAGGAAAAGAATAACATCAATGACCAATGAAAATACTCAGAAGGAAGTAAAAGGAAATTTTGAAGGGGATTCAGTAAAGCAGAACATTATTGAAATGAATACATTAAGTGTAAGATATTAAACTGTCATAATAGAAACAATGAAAAGCATAATGAAACAGGAAGGCTGAAGAAAATTACAGTTAAATTTTACTGGATGAAGGAATGAATAAAAGGATTAGTAGATTTATCATTGATGCAGAAGCAATTAGACAAATCATTTCATGGAATATTTGGGTATCTCATATTATAATACTCATAGTACTCATTTTATAAAAATATCATAAAAATTCTTACATCTTCAAATTTCACAATCTGTTACTGAGGATAAAGAAATATAGCAATTATATAATGACCATGATAAGATCTTCCAAATTAGTTAGACATAAATTTCTATACCAGATGATTTCAAAGAAAAGTATTAATGATGATGAAATGCAAAGGGACAAAGAATTGTAGAAGACACAGAAACCTTATGTCTAGAGATCATAAATACTTCCTTCAGGAAAGGAATTGGGAATAGCTGATATAACAAGGACAAAATAACATTAGGAAAAAATAAATTGACTATATTTCAAGATAAGAAATAGCTTGTAGCTAGTATTAAAGCCATCCCTGAACCAACTCTTCAAATATAACCAGACTACCAATTTGTTTTGAACTAAAATAAAAATTAATTCAAAATCATAATAAAGAATAAAACTGAGAAAAATATATGCACACAAGGAAAACAGCTCCAAATTAAATTTACTTAGACAAATTTTTGGAAAGGAAAATTGATGAAGAAAAGACATTGCTGTATTGCAATAATTTCATGTAAAAGTATAACCTACATGAATTAAATAAAAATATTGAAAGGAAAGGAATCTAAACCACCCCATCCCCAGTCAGAAAATACTTGACTTGCCAAAAAGAAAGATATGGTGGCTGAGTATCAGTTTAGAATGTAAATTTGTGAAATAATACAGAGAAAAATGGAGAAAGATAATGAGCAGTATCACCTTATAAAGCAGAGAAAAGCAATGGAGGGAAAAACAGTTTAAAAGAACTATTAAAAGAGACCAAAATAAATAAAACCAGTGCAAGAATATTAAAGGATGAAACAGAAAGATAACACAAGAACACAAACCATATGGAAAAGATCTTCAGAGATTTTTTTTTAATAACTTTTTTACCACCTATGATAATGGTACTTGGATTCTAATAGCATAGCCCCAATTGTGTTTATAAAAGAGATAGAAATACTCACTCAATTAAGTATATTCAAACACTATGCTAAACACAATGTGGAAACAATGAAAACATCAACAAACCTGCTCTCAAGAAACTTACTTAACAGCAAGGAGTCATCTACATGTGTAAGAATATAGGTAAACATAATCTGGCATAGGGAAAACATCTCCTCATCAATGAACTTCCTGGTCTGTGCACATACCCTGATCATGGGTTTAGTTCTGGAGGAATCTGACCCTTAACAAGAGGATAGTATTGAACGTTTCTTGCACTCTTTGGCTCATTATACACCTACCCCATAAAGGAACTCTGGGTGGGAAATGTCTAAAAACAAAGCTTGGGTTTGGCTCATGCTAGGTCTCATTAAAGTGGATTTCGTAAAATTTCACAGTCAAGTACTAAGAATGTAACTCATTTGTAGTTTGAAAATTATGTAAAAATTCAGAAGATGCTAAAAGAAGATAAAGATAGAACAATGTATTTTTGTATATGTATAGACCTGTCACATGGGACTCTATTGTCTGCAACCACAGAACAGGTGAGGTACATTGTTCCTATATTTTTTTGTTTAATTGCTTCAATGTTTCCAAAATGCTTTCCCCATAATAGCCCTGTGAGATAGCTAATGTAATTGCTATTACTTTGTTTTTTCCATTCACTCTCAGCATGTTGCACAAGGTTATATAGTCATTATGTGTCCAAGGAATATTTTCTTGATTGACTCTCCCTAGTGGGGAATACAAGGTTTTTGGGGAGGCTGTCTCTCAAAAAGATCAAACTCCCACTGAACAATTGCCCAGTGACAAATTGGTTTGTTACATTTTTCCTTTGTCATTTTTCTGAGGATTGAAGGGATGGGAGAAGAAAGTTAAAAAAAAAAAGAAAAAGGAGAAAACAGACATTATCCTTCCTAGGTTGGAAGCTTTTCTATGTGGCTTATGCCATTGGCATATCTCCCTGCTTTTTTATATAAGGAAGATTATCCTTCCCTGTTCCTGCAGCTGAATTCCTTCTAAGAAAGGCTAAAGAACAATGACACCTGGAGAAATGTGGCTTAATTAGGGAAAAGGGTAGGCAGCAGATCTTTTCAACATCTGAGCAGTATCTCTTGGTCCCAGGAGAAAAGGATCTTGTTATCAGTAATTCATCCCTCAGCACAGGAAGTCATTTCTTCAGGTTATTGCTTCTAGAAGTTGTCACTGTTCAGAAGGGGAAGGTTAGGATTTATTTTAATTCCATTCAGAAGGGAAGGCAGGACAAGAATGGAAAGGGTTAGTTGACAGAACAAATAAACCTGATCTTACATAGTAAGTCCCTTCTTTTCAAAGAGAAATAAATGGTTACAAAGGGACTGGCCCCTGATTTTGGCTTCATTAACACCATTTGTAACCCAGTGAGTTGATAGATATATTTCACATAGGCACAGAGAATCAGAAGATGACAGATTAGAGCTGAAAGAGACCTTGGATATCATTTAGTCTAAGCTTCTCATTTTATAGTTAAGGAAATTTTCGACCCACAGAGTTTATAAGATTTGCCAAGAGACAGGTAGTAAATAATGAAGACAGAATTTGAAACCAGGACCTCTCATACTTAAAATGTATTTCATTATCACTTTGTTTTTTTCCTACTCTTTATATTATTTCATAAAGATCTTTCCAGATTTCCTTGAATTCCTCGAACTTATTAGTCTTAATTACATTAAAATATTTTCCATTATAGTAATGTGCCCCAATTTAGTTAACCATTCCTTTATAGTTGGACCTTTAGATTGTTTCTGATGATCATCATGATGATGATTCTATTTGCAATTACCTTATTGGTGTTATAAACATCTTTGAAAGTTCCTTTACAAGAATATATATATATATATATATATATATATATATATGTTTTCAGTTTTGTTCCCAACAATGGAATTAATGGATTAAAGGGAATGACTACATAATTTCCTTTCTTCTGTGGACATTCTACTTACTGAGAGGATGAGAGAAAAACAGCTCCTCTTCTAACTGAAGTAAAGAGAGCTGACATTGTTATCTACCCTTACTATCTGAATGGGCTTTGTCTCAGACAAACTGAGATCTGTTAAAGATCTAGCTTAAAAAGACCAAGATCTCCTACTTCATCCAGGGCTATCTCCTGTTGTCCTGATCTATATTTGACTACTGGACCTGGATGACTCTGGAGGAGAAAGTGAGCCTGGTGATTTTGCACAGTCCCCCCCACCAAATACAATTCACTTGCATATATCACCACTCTGATGTCATGGTCTTCTTTAAGAATGAAGGATAAGCAATAAGAATAACCGCCCATGGCTAATTTTATTATGCTTTTTTTTAGGCTTATTGAAGTTAAAAGTTGGAAAATTGAAACAAAGAATGATTTGGAGGCTTCAGGATGACTATATTTGGACAATTTATGTATGATCTGATAGAAGTGTGGGTGGCTTTCTCATCATATGAGGGAACCCTGATTTCAGGTAGAAGTGTCAATGAGAAGTCAAAAGAGAAGACAGGATTGAGAATTCAATCAAAGAAGCTGCTTAAAGAACTGAGGTATTAGAAGCCAGAAGTCAAATCAAGGAATACAGATACTAAGGGAACTAAGAAAAAAATTTAAAAATCTGTAGGGATCTGATCTAAATAGAGGAAATCTCTGAGACTGGGAGCTGATTGGCAACAACAGAATTTTCTGCTATATGAAGTTGACTGGGAAAAGACATCATTGCTCTCTAATGCCACCTACAGCTTGAGAGAGGAGGGAACTCCTCAAAGCCTCATCTACATTACCCTTTCCTGCCCTCTGTCTATAACTTGAGAGGGATACTGTAAGCCAGAGTGTAGACCAGAATAGTTTTGTAGATGCTAGGCTTAAGGAAACCAACTGTTTTTCATTAGAAGAGTGAAAGCTGCTTCATTAATTATCCAGCCAAAGGAGCCAATCTGGGAAGTTTTGCAAACACAAGGCTTAAGGTTGAGTTTAAAAAGCTTAACACTTTTAATGGGCCAAAAGTAACTGAAAAGTAGTTTCATTCAGTCAGAGTTGAAGGTCCAGAAGAGAAATGGTTCTATCCAGCAGGTGGTTGTGAAGCAGACAATTCCCCAACAAGGCCAAGGACATCAAGTCACACAGTCTGCTCTAGATACCTGGGTTTTCCTGCTCATTTTCCTTGATCCTATATTTCTTTAAGTTTGTGCCCATTCTCCCTCAAAGATACCACATACATTTGTGGAAGAATACAAAACTGTTTTGTTATGATTATTATTTTCTGCCTTCTCATTTATTAAATATTTCATATTTAAGAGTTAGTAGTGTCATATTGTTTGATTTGTTTAAACGAGAAATAACAGTGAGATTTCAGGAATTACAGTTGTTAGCTGTAGAAATGTTCCCTTCCATATGATAACTATCCTTTGGTTCTTTTGAAAGAGTTTTAGCCAATGGATGACCCACTGGGAAAGTATTTGAACCAATTGAAGTGAGTATGGATGGCAAGGAAGCTATCCGCAGCCAAGGGGGGAAAAAAAGTTGGGGATTTGGGAGTCAAGAGTAACATCCTCTATGACTAGGTGATGATTATATAATCTATGATCAAGGGCAACCCCTTTCTGGGTTCACAAGCATTGAGTCTATTGGTACCTCCTTTTAGATATGACTTGTCATATTACTTCTTTGTCACAGTCAAAAAATTCCAAAAAAATCTTAAAATATTTATAAATCACTTCAATCTTTATCCAAGTTACTCATAGTGTGAAATGTGGCATATAGAAGCTTTATAAGGAAAGCTTTATTTCACCTCCATAGAAAATTCATATCAGTTACCTGTATGGGAACATCATAGTGAAGGGCAGCCTGGACTCCTCCCTAAATTGGAGTCCCTCTGGATGAGCACACTAACAGGAGAGCCAAAGTGGAGGAGGAATATTCCAGAGGGACAAGACTATAAGTACAAAGTAAAGTTCTGCAGTGAAAAGGTAGTTGAATCATGGTAGCAAAGTCTGAAGAGACAGAAACAGATGGGAGGGAAAGCTTATGGGAGTCTCTTCCCAAAAAGGAGACCTCAGAAGGAACTCACCAATGGGAAAAGGCAAACAAAAGTTCAGAGGGATGATCAAAGGAAGCATTTAGGAAAACAATTTCAACCCCCTCAGTTTTTTCAAGCTTAATATGCTGAAAATAGAATTCAACACATTTCATTTAAAATCAATCCCTTTTCCAAATTTCTTGCTTCTGTTGAGGAAACTACCATAGTTCCAGTCACCTGTAGTCACCCTTGACTGTTTCCTTTTCATTAACACCCCCTCTCCTCCATGTTTGTTCCCAAGTTTTGTTGATAGTCTTTCTACAACCTTTCTCCCACCTTTCCCTTTTTTTTCCATATCAACACTTAGTAGTTCTTCCCTGACTCCCTCACCACTACCCACCATGCCAATGGATTGTAAGCTTCTTCATTTACTTTGTCTGTTTGTTCCCCCTAAAATGAACCAGAAATTTCTCTCAGCCAACCAACATCTGAAATATAGTCATAAAAATAATGCCCCTGGAATGAAAGAACATTGCCAATAGCCTACTCCAGCACGTAACTATGCCATTGCACAGAGATCAGCTCTTCTGTAAATATGCCTTAGTAATAAATCTTCTTTCAATCAGTTAGCAAGAAGTTTCCACATCTTTCTAATTCCCATTTATAGAGAGCCATGGACTTTATTGCAGGTATAACTTCTTCCTTTTTCACCTTTCTGAAAGTTTTGATAAATATGTATATGAAAACAATCTGGGTGATTTTTCCAAATAAATAGGCATATCCTGGGGAACTTCAGCTTTCTGGAGAGACACCCATCAGGTTTTAGAACTCATAATGATTCTCCATCAGTAAGAGACTATTACAGAAAAACATTAAGAAAACCTTTAGAAATCATCTTGTGCCTTTATGATGAGATCTACCATTGAAAATATGCCTTTATATCTCATTTGCCATTGCAACAATTCTGTGAATTAGACAGAGAAATGATATTATTCACATAAAGAAATTAGGTTTTGCTAGACTGTGACTTGTCCAAAGTCATGTGATCAGACCATAACTTCTATGAAGACAAAGACCTTTCTGGGTCCTTATGTATTATCTTTGCATCTCCTCCAGTATTAAGCAAACATGGTACTTTATAGACAATAAAAATTTAAAAATGGTTGTTGAATTGATGAATAAATCAACCAGTGATTAATGGGAGGACTCCCTGTATTATACTGCCTCCTTCATAGAGCTGCCCTTTTCATTCATTTTGAAATGGACTGAATTTTTTTAAATTAAAAAGCAGCTATTTTTAGAGGGTAGAAGCCTGATCATGTTATCACCAGGATGTGATCTCTAGTCTCAAATGAACCAGGAATCCCTCTCAGCCAACCTCTTTCTGAAGTACGGTCATAAAAATAATGGACCTGTAAACTGTTTTTGGCAATTATGTTACCCCTGGAATGAAAGGACATTGTCATTAGCCAGCACTTATGGACACCAGCTTGCAGAAGCTGGCGTTCTGCCAGGCTGGGAAACTGCACTGGATTTCAAGCGGACACAGGTTCAATGGGATAATTAGGCAGGGTTTTGTTCAAGTTTGTTGATACAAATGTGTTACAGATTAGCCTTTCCCCCTTCAATGCTGAGTAATGATGGTAGAGAACAGGTGGTAAGCTAATGGTAAAGTATGACATTAATACTTTGTTTCCTGGTCCCCTCCTTTGTTGTTTTGGCGTGGAGGGTTTCTTTAAAATCTTCTAAGGTGCTCCTTCTCCTCCCTTGTTTACTTAGTTCACTCTTTCAACCTCTGGCCCAATAGGTCTGGGTCTTTCAAGAAGTTGATTGCTGCTGAGTGTCTTCTCATGTGAAACGTCATCTGTGTATAAACATCTGGAAAATGGAATAATTAAAAGAAAAAAAATATGAAGTAAAGTACAGATATTTCCAAATCAACTGTTAAACCCCAACTGCAGAATTATCTCCAACTTCAAATGCCAGTTTGACCTCATCCTAAGTAATCTGAACCTTTACTATGCTTACATTGAGCCAGGAATATTTAAGCAACAGAGGCCTTTCCACTGATTCAACCCCCTTTTGTAACAAAATCAGCAGTGATTAACCTATGTCTTATCTCAGTCTATCAACTTTCTCTCCAAGGAGAATGGGCAAAACAATTTGGATGGGCTGTCTGTATCCCTGTTGCTTACTTAAAGAAGCATAGAATTTAACCATCATGGTTCTAGGATCCCAGAGAAGGTGTGTGTATGTGGTAGACTGAAAGAATGAGGTATCTGAAGACAGTGTGGAGAAACCACTGATTTTGTTCCTGAAAGAAATTCATAACAGAGACATAGAACAAAGGATCTATGACTCAAGTCACATGGTTTACAGCCACCATTTTTATCCCCAAGTTTATTCATATGACAACTAGGGAATCCTAGGGGGTTGGAAAGGTTTCTTTTCCTTCCTTCCAGCACCACACAATTCCTTTGTAGATTTACTAAAAAGAAGTCATGGGAATGATAAATAGAAATGCAGAATAATGACCAGAAATAGGTTAATAATTACAGAGAATTTAAAGACACAATTCAGCTAAGAGTTTATATTTAGGCTCACCCTCTGCCCAAGAGGGGATAAAAGGTTAAAAAAAACCTAAAATGCCCTTGCTGACTGGATTGAGTTTTATATCATGAAAAACTAAAGATGGTTCCTTGGACTATTAGACCTAAAGAATGAAGGTCCCTTTTCTTGATAGATTCTCACAAAGAAGAAGCAATTACCAAGCTTTGTTGTGACTCTCCTGTATCACTACAAAGCATCTTCAGGATGAAAGATCCAATATGGACAGAAGAAAATGCTGGGAGAAGATGTTGTCAAATAGCTAAAGATGAGTAGATAATAGCAGAGAGCATCCAATATGTCCACCAGGGAAAAGTGGGGCATGGAGAAGAGTAACAGAGGACCATGGCTCAGTAGAAGTCATCAGTGACTTTGCAACATCAAAGATATGCATTGTTTGAGCCATGTGAATATTGTATAAAATATGTCCATATATATACATATATATATATATATATATATATATATATATATATATTTATTCCCTGACCACACATGTTCCTTGCCTATGGTGATCTGAAAGACATATGTGTGTGTGTGTGTGCTTATGGGTATATAAGGAATCCTCTTATCATTTATTCTCCTATGGTGTTTAAATATCTTGTGGGATGAATTAATATGCCCATTGGTTAGATAGTAAAATAAATATACCTTTGGGGACTTGTGAGCTATGGTTTGAAGTGCTTTGAAATGTAGGAGGTGTTTGGAGAAGGGGGAGGCTATGTGAAGGAAATAAAAGGAGCTATAAGAATAATGGAGTAGAAGAGGGCATTGCTGGAGTTTCACACAGAATTTCAGGGTTTCAGAGTATGAAGGAACCTCAGAATCCATTTAGTTAAACTCATTCTTTTATAAAATTCTGTTCAGCATCATGGAAATTTAACTATGTATATTTGTGGAGATTTTCAAGTGTGTGTAAGTGTATGTTCTGGAGATCTGGTTACCTTTTCTTGCCTACATATACCTTCCTAGAGGTGCCTATCTATGATTTCACGATATTCCCACAAAGAAGAAGCAGTTACCTTTGTTATGACTTCTGAATCACTACAGGGTAACCTTTAGGATGATAGATTCAGTGTGGTTGGCAGGTTTAGAAGGCAACTCAGTTTACCTGCCTAAGTAGAAAGAGGAAAAGATATTCATTCTCCAAGTGAAGAATCTTGACTTGGGGGGCAATTATAGAGAATTGTTTTGTTTGCTTTGTTGTCTAAAACACAAAATCAGAAGACTGTCAGAATTGGAAGTGAATTTACTCCCCTAGACTAATCACCTATTCTTTGCATGAAACTCCTTTGTTAATTCAGAACAATCCTAACAAGTGGGATAGCTGGAGTTGGGAAGAATCAAGTTCAAGTCTGACCCCTGACTTATTAGCTGTATGACCCTTTACCTCAATTCCCCTCATCTTTAAGTAAGATGGAGAAGGAAATGCCAAAAAATCCAATATCTTAACCTTGAAAATCCCAAATTATCACAAAGAATTGGACATGATTGAGATGTTTGAACACTAACAATCTGACAGGTGATTATTCAACATCTCTTTGTAACCAATCAGTGATAAAGAACTGGATATCTAAGGAAATTATGTTTCATTTTGGGACAATTTTGTTATAATTTCTGTTTTAATTGATTTTCTATTTTTAAAAATTCAAGTCATGAAAGTTCTTCAACATTCATTCATAGGTATATGTATATTTTTAAGTTACAACATTTCCTTCTACCCTTCCTTCCCAACCCCCTTCCCTCAGCAGCAAACTGTCAGGTTAACATTGTATGTACATATTTGTGATGAACATGTTTACAGATTAGCCATTTTTGGTATGAGGAATTAGGATTAAGGGAAAGAGATACATAAGATATATTTTTTAAAGGGTTCATCAGATTCTTAAAGTTTAAAAAAAATTTTTTTGGTTTTTTTTTTTTTGTTTGTTTTTCTTCCTCTGGATGGGGATAACATTGTCCATAGCTAGTCTAATAAGGTCTAATAAGCTAGGACGCTCTCTGAACTACTGAGAGGAGCTGTTTCCATCAAGGTTGATTGTATCACAATGGTGTTGTTAATGTGTACATTGTTCTCTTGGTTCTGCTCCCTTTGCTCAGCATCAGATCTTGTAACTCTTCCATGCTTCTCTAGAGTCTGACCATTTATGGTTTCTTATATAAGAATAATATTCCATTGTATTTATGTGTCATAACTTGTTCAGCCATTTCCCAATTGATGGGAATCCCCTCAATTTTCAATTATTTGCCTCTACAAAAAGAGCAGCTATTAATGTTTTGGAACATGTGGGGTTTTTCTCATTTTTTTGTTTTTTTTTTCTGGATATCAGCCTAGAATTGGAATTGCTGGGTCAAAGGGAATGAAAAGTTTTATTGCTCTTTGGGCATAGTTCCAGATTGTTCTCCAGAATGAATGTATCATTTCACAATTCCACCAGCAATGCATTAATGTCCCAATCCTCTCACAACCTCTCCAACATTGATCAATTTTCCTTTTCCTCATCTTAGCCAATCTGATAAGTGTGAGGTAATACTTCAGAGTTGTATTAATTTGAATTTCTCTAATTAATAATGGTTTCGAGCATTTTTTTCATATGATTGTTTAATTTCTTCATTTGAAAAGTGTTTATTCATGTCCTTTGACCATTTATCAATTGGGGAGTTATTAGTAACCTTATAAATCTGATGTATAATTTCCTTTATTTGATAACTTGTCTTCCAAAATCAAGGATAATTAATCTTAACCATTTCCTGTCCTGTGATGCCAATCTTTTTATATTTGAAGACATTTATCATCACCACCCCAACACCACCCCTGTCATTTTGTCTTTAAGTTAAATGTTTTGAACACTTTCAACTATGTGGTCTAATTAGAGCCGTTACAATGGGACAATTACTTCCTTAGTCTTGAACATGCTAACTTTATTAATGCAGCTCAAGACAGATGCATCACACCTCTGATTCATTCCATTTTTAGTCAGTTTTAATTCATTTTAAAACTACTCTGTCTTTGTCAAATAAACTGCTGTTAAACCAGTTTCCCCCCATTCCATCATTTTGTAGTTGATTAGATTTGCTCATTCATTCTAAACCATCAAAGTCTTTTCTGAATTCTGATTCTCTCATTCAATACATTAGCTATCCTTTCCTGATTTGTTCACTCAGGAGTTTAATAAAGACATTTGTATTATCATGTAATTGCCTTATAAAAATTAGAAAAAGAAAAGAAATGGGAATAGGTTTTTTTGGGGGGTGTGGCCATCAGAGGACAAACCTTTGGATAGCTAACAGTTTATATCTTTAGATATAACTATTCAACTAAATTTGTAGCTGCCTAAATTAACACTATCAGGTCACATTTTTTGACTTTGTCCATGAGGCTACAAAGAAATTCATAGTCAAATTACTTTTTGAAATCAATATATAAGATTAGTCTCCTTTCCTTTTCTGAAATGTATTCAAGTGAATGACCTATTCCAGCTTTCACCCTAGATACTGGAATAAAAAAGGACAGTCTCTAGATTGTTTATTTTGGTTCTAAGATCTTTGTTTATAAGGAAGTAGCAAAAATAAAGTCTTAAAATAGAAGTATAGTCTTATCTTCTGTAGGCCTTACCTATCAGCTTATAAACAGTCATCTATTTGGTTTCCTTGTTTCTTCTTTTTACAATAGACCATGTTACAAGCAAGATAGCAACTCTTGAAATCCTTAGAGCAGGAGACATAGTAGCAGCAGCTAGGTCCAGGTCACCAAAAATCAGGTTGGTGAAATTTGCCCCAACATGTATGGGTTCTTGGAGAATGTCAAATGTCACAAGTAATAAGGAAAGTCAATGTGATATATGTGTTTTGCACATCCTACAGACTGGTAAAAATGTCAGTTGTTTGTTGATTCTTCAGATCTTCAGCATTCTTCATCCAATACAAGAATGGATTAGTTTTCCTTTGGAGATCTAGAGAAATGCCTTCTGAGCTTGGTCTAGATTCTGATCACCCCATAAGATAAAATAAGCAGAACCAGGAAAGCAATATAGATAATGAGAACAATAATGTAAATAGAATAATCACTACAAAACAATCAGAATGAAATGTTGGAAAAATCATAAAGAACAAACTTGGTTCTCATTGTGACTGTGACTATCCTGCAACTCAGTCTCTTAGTTGAGGTTAAAAGAATTTTAATTAGTCGGGGTCAACTTTTCAACAGGGAAGTGAGGTTGCCCAGCAGATAAAAGTGCCAAACCTGGAGTTGGGAAAACCATCTTCCTGAGTTCAAATGTGGTATCAACCACAGTGTGACCCTTTGGCAGTCACTTAACCCTGTTTGCCTGAGTTTTCTTGTCTCTAAAATGAGCTGAAGAAGAAATTAGCAAACCGCTCCAATAATTTTTGCCAAGAAAATTCAAAGTGGGGTAATGAAGAGTCAAACTTGATTGAAATGACCAAGGACAATAACAACCTTTCAGCAAGGACAATGGTAAAAGCTTTAAAACATAATTGGTGAAGCTTGAATCATTCGAGAAAATCCTGAGAGGGTTTGCCTTCTGTCCCATCTAATGGGAGAGATTGTTTCTCTAAAAACTAAGTGGTTTAAATCACCATTTTTGCAAGTCCTACCCTTGCATAATAGGTTAGATTTTTTTCAGAACAGGAAACACTCAAGTTTCATACTCCAAGGTCCCAACCTGTTGGTGTGTTCTGTTGTGAATAGAAATAAAAATGCAAAGTGCATGTCTGTGGGCATTGGTTCTAGCACCCTGAGAGTACACTTTATATCCCTCATTGAGAGGAATGTCTATCAAAATATTTTTAGGCTTTTCTTCCCTAATAGCAAGTCCTCTGGGATAATATGGTGTGGCAGAGAGAACTTTGAACTAGGAGTCAGAAGTCTTGACTTGGCCACTAGATAGCTATGGTACTTGCAGTAATTCAGATAACCTTTCTACCTTTCTGTTTTCTCATTTGTGGCATAAGGAAATTGAACCAAATGATCTCTAAGGTCTTTTTTTCTAGTCCTATGCTATTATCCCCTTCCCTTTTTTCCTTTTATTTCTCAATGCTCCCACCCAGCCCCCATAATTAAAACAAGAAGTGAACTAAGGTCTAGCATCAGAAGTATTTGATGCCAGAAAAGCATAGACCGTGTCAAGATGGCAGGACTTATCACTCTGCTCCCCTACCCCCTATTCCAAATATGAATCCAGCCAACATCTGAAACTATTTTAAAACTCCAAACATATTTCCCTTCAAGTGCTCTTCTCTTTATTTTTAGATCTGAATGTGTCTTAGAGCAGCAGACTAGAGTTACCTAGTCTATGGGGAGTTAGAAGACCTGGGGGTTATTTTAAGAGCAACCCTGAATCAGTGTACAATAGATAATCTCTGTATGAAATAGAAAAATTCGACATAAGTCTGCATTCACTTATGGGTACCTAAGGTCAGTTCTGGAGTCAGGAAGACCTGAATTCAAATTTAACCTTTGATACTTTGTTCTTGGGCAAGTCACTTAACCTCTCTTTGCCTAGGTTTCCTTCTCTATGAAATGGAGATAACAATAATACCTAACTTATAAGGTTATTGTGAAGAACAAATTAAGCAATATCTTATAAAATCCTTATCACAGTACCTGTAGGAATTTTATAAATATTATCTATAATTATCTCATTTGCTAACAGTGACCTTGAGCAGATCACTTAACCAGGCCAAGTCTCATTCTCCTCATCTGTAAAATGGTGATAATAATGCACTGCCTGTTTTAGGGAATTATAGGAAAATGACTTCATAAATCTTGAAGCATAACATAAATCAGTCATTTATTTAGTAATCAGTCAATAAACATTTAATAAATGTCCACTACATGCTAGGTATTGCCCTAATCATTGAGAATACAAAGAATGGGGAAGAAACAACAATATCACAACAAAGAAGTCCCTGCCCTCAAGGAGCTACCCATCTAATAGGAGAGACAATATGTAAAAGTGAGCAACTATGCACAAATAAGATTACACACATACACACACACACACACACACACACACACACGGATACATAGGAAATAGAATCAAAAGAGAAAAGTCATTATTAGATTTAGGAGGGGTTGGGCAGCTAGGTGGCACAGTGGATAAAGCACCGGCCCGGTAGTCAGAAGTACCTGGGTTTAAATCTGGTCTCAGACACTTAATAATTACCTAGCTGTGTGGCCTTGGGCAAGCCACTTAACCCCATCTGCCTTGCCAAAATATAAAAAAAAAAGATTTAGGAGGGGTTGAAAAAGGCTCAATGTAGATGAGATTTTTACTTGAGGGGAGCCATGGAAGCCAGGACATGAAGGTGAGAAGGAGGACATTCTATACCATAGAAAATACCTGAAGTCAGAAAATTGATTATCTTATTTGAGGAATAGCAATTGGTCAAAAAATATTTCTTAAGGAATTATTGTATTCAGTAAGGATACCAGTGTCACTAAATTGAAGAGTGTGTGTGGTAGAAGAGTTGAGGATGTAAGGTGTAAGAAGACCAGAATCAAGACAAGGTAGGCTAAGTTATGAAGGGCTTTGTACACCAAAGAGAAGTTTATATATTTATTCTTGGAGGTAATAGGCTGCCCCGGAGTTTTATGAGTGGTTTTTATGATGGTAGCTAATTAGTGGTGGTACAGTGGATTGAGTGCAGGGCCTGGAGTCAGGAAGATCTGAGTTCAAATCTAGTCCAAAACACTTATTAACTGAGAAAGTCACTTAACTCTGTTTACCTCAACTTCCTTATCTGTAAAATGAACTGGAGAAGGAGGTGGCAAAACATTTAAATATCTTTGCCAAGAAGGCCTCAAATGGGGATAAGAAGAGTCAGACATGGCTAACTAACTAAACAACAATAATAAGTTCTTAATATTGTTACTTGATACCATATGCATCCCTTTCCTTACCTAAATTAGGTCACATTAGACCACTATGGATGTTACCAAGGATCAAATTGAAGATTCCATTCTTGTTTGAGCCAGTTAGACATCTAGTTTATTGTCACAGCAGAGGCAGTATGGTACAGTGGAAAAAGTGGTGAATTTGGAACTCAAGGATCTCTGAATCTTGACTTCATTGTTTACTAACTTTTAAATTTAAGTTCTCAGACAAATCTAATACTCTCTCTGGGCCACAGTTCCTTATCTGTAAAATGGATGGTGGCTAGATTAGATGATCTCTGAAGTTCCCTTCCCACTCTAAGTCTATGGTCCTATGGTAGTGCCCTGGCTACTCTTTTTGAAAATGTTGCTGCTGTCATCCATTCTTTGAGTTGGAAGAGAGCCAGTGACATCATGGGTAATATCTTGAATTGTGTGTGAATTGGATTTTAAGTGAGGGAAAGTTGCATAAAGTCATCAATATCACTTTCTCTTTCATAGTTGTTGAAACCCAGTAGCAGGATAAAAATCAAGATGACTGGTGATGGTTCAGGGTTCAGTGGATGACCTTGCCTCTGATCAAATTCAAGTGTTATACAGCATCTGCTTTAACAATTTTTATGACTGTTGGAACAACATGTTCTCATTTACCCATTCTCCCAGGAAAATTCTTGAAAATGTGTGGCATCGATTGGAATAGTAATTTGATATTTTAGTCCTTCGAGGATCTGTGATTTAGGGGGTGCCTTCCTCTTCTACTGTGCCTTAGTAGATACATTCAGTGAATTGCTCTAACTGAAAAGACATCCACACTTATCTAGTTGGGTCCTTGGATAGCAGATGTAAAGTTGATCTCCTTGATTATACTCAAAGTTTTCAAAGGCTACATTAGTGGGCTAGCAGTTCTTGTAGAATAAACCTAGCTAGAAAAATTTCTCTAGCTTGGTTGTGTGATTCTAAAATTATATAGTTCAGTGACCTCTTGAATTAAAACTTATGTTCTCCCGGTAGAGCATTTAAAAATTTCCATGCCAAGATATCTATTGCCCCAGGTTAGGCTTTATGGGAACACTGCAAATCTTGAAAGGGGCAGGCCTATTAATCAATCTTAAGGATAGGATAAGGACTGGATTTGGGATTCCATTGCTAATAAGGAACTCCCAGACATGGAATTTCTTTCTACTAATGCAGGTTAGTACCTCCTCTGGAAATGATAGTCTTGAGAATTGCCTAAAACAGAGGTATCAAGTATATGGCCCAGCAGGTTGTATGTGGCACTCAGTACTTATAATGTGATCAGAACCTGTTTAAAATGTAATTGGGAAATGTTCAACAAAATTATAAAACAAAAAAATAAGTGGTTTTCTAATTCAATATGTTCCCACAGGTATCCTTATATATGGTTTAGTGACTCACATTTCTATTTGAATTTGACACCACTGGTTTAGAACATAGAGAGAATAAATGACTTGTCTAGGGTCATGCAGCCAATATGTGGTAGGGGAAGTATTTGAATTCAAGTCTTGGTTCAAGGCCAGATTTCCAGCTTCTATACCATGTTGCCTCCTAGTAACTTTAGTTTAGTAATTATTTATCTGGTAGATTAGGATAGGATTGCATAGGAAAGAATTACTTTATTTCACTGACCTCTAGTCAAAATTTTCAATTATTTAAAAACATTATTCTATAAAGGGATCTCAAAGTTTCATTACACTGCTAGAAAAATTTCTCTAGCTTGGTTGTATGATCCTCTAAGATTTAAGATATACAAAATATTTTATTTGGGTTCATTGTCTCATTTAATGGAAATTTATAAGAAAAGACAAGATATATTCCATTTAAATTTTTTCACTCTTTTTAAAACTTCTCATTCTCTTAGTTGATATGAAGTCTAAGAAAGATTAGAAAAATCTTTATAATGTCATGAAATATAATGTCTAGACTCTTTTTTAATAATGATCTTCAGGTAATCCAATAATTCTTAAATGATCTCTTTTTGATCTATTTTCCAGGTCTATTGTTTTTCTGATGAAATATTTCATGGTTTTATCTATTTTTCATGCTTTTGAATTTTTTATTGCTATTTGATGTTTCATGGCGTTATCAGCTTCCATTTGACCAATTCTAATTTTTATGGATTATTTTCCTCATTGAGGTTTTGTACCTCAATTTGGTCAATTATGAATTTTAAGGAATTATTTTCTTCAGTGAGTTTTTGTACCTCCTGTTAATATTCTTTTCATAATTTCTTTACATTGCTCTCATTTTCCCTTAATTTTTCCTCTAGTGCTCTATTTGATTTTAAATAATTTTAGCTCCCTTTTATCTCTTTTTTAAGTTCTTCTAGGAATTCTTGTTGGGTTTATATTCAATCTTCATTTTCTTTTGAGGTTTTGCTTTGTTTTTAAATCATTGTCTTTTTCTGAGATTGTGTCTTTGTGATTATTTACTCATTTTTAGTTGTTATTTACTTATTTTCCCAACTGATTTCTTTACTTTGAACTTTTTATTAACTTTGGGCTCCACTTATGGGGGGGGGGAGCAGGGAAGGGGTAGTGGTGTGATTGTCCGAAGTTTTTATGATCTGCTGCTCTTCACAATTAGTTGTGAGGGCCTGTAAGTTCTCAGTATTTTCAAAGTGGTATGATCTGGGAGAAAAGTGTAGTTATTGCTTTCCTGGTCTACACTTCAGTCCTTACCCCAGTAGGGCAAGAATTCCCTGCCCTGGGACTGTGGTCTGAAAGTGGATAATGGGCAATGAAGTTACCAAACAACACCTGGTTCTGCATGCAGTGCTAGCACAGAAAACTCCTGTCTTGTTTTTGATCAGGTGTTCAATCACTTTACTATTTCTGGGTGCTAAGTACCCCTTCTACTGCTTCCTTCAAGACCCACAGATTATGTCAATTTTGCTACACTGCATGGCTGACCAGCCCCCACCCGGGTGTTCACAGACCTCTCTTCCTATCTTTTTAAGTTGCCCTGGTCTGGAAAAGTGATTAATTTTGGCTTTTTGTTGGTTGTGTACTTAGAATTCAAATTGGAAAGTTTTTTTTAAAAGTTTTTTAGATGGGGAATATTAGGATACTTTTACTCTGCAACCTGATTCTCCCTTCTCACTACTCACCACCCTAACCTGATAATATCACTCAATATCAATGAATCATTGAATTAGGGAAAATTTAGCTTCCTAGCTTCCTAGTTGAGGGATAATATTTCTTGAAACTTTTGGTTTGTTGGAAAAAATTCTATTTTAACTTTGCTAGATGTTCAGACTTTGCCTTTGTAGAACTATCTAGTGAATAGGATTATATTTAGCATTTCATGGAGGTTGACTAGGTTGCAGTTTGTGAGCATGATCAGAAAAATTAAAGGCATTAAACCTACTGAGTATTTATCCTTAAGAATTTTGGGTGAGTGTTTGGCTGAAAGTGGAATTCTACCTTTGCCTCACTCTTAGCCCCACTGGTTAATTTAACCCCCAATTCCACTTGAAGCAAAAACTCTTTGCTCCTAGAAGTACCATGCTGATGACATGACTGCTGGATAGAAATCAGCAAAATCCATAGTTTATTAAAATTTGGGGCTTATGCTACCTCTTCTCTTCAATATTTCCCCACACAAAATACCATTACTCAAAGTTATCACAAAACAAACAAAAACATGAGCAAGGAATCAAAGTAGAATTGATGACTGTGAACTGACATTTCTGATGACAATTTAGAAATAAACAGTCCATCATGAAAGGTAAAAATGTTATTAGGAAATTTCATGTTATTTTCTTTCTTGCTAGTTGATCATTCTTTGGGGATGGAGAACTCTTTTTTGAAATGAGCCACCCCTCAATAATGTCTTTGATCCTTTCCCTTTAAGAAGAGATTGCCAAAGTTTTGATTCTGAATTGTGGGGAAAGGTTTCCCCCTTGACAATTCAGGACTTCAGGACTGTTTTAAAGCATATTTACAATTAAAAAACCTTTTTTTGCAATGCTCTCCTAAATCCACTTTCCTAAATCCACATGTTGCAACTGATAGGGGGAGGGGATCTCACTGCTTTGCTGCTCATATGAATTTAATAAAGGCAAATTTCAAGGAAATCTTTTAAGTGAGCCAGTATATTTTCATCAGCAGCAGTAACAGCATCATTGCTTTAGTTATTTCTCCAAATTGGTGGAGGAATCTGAGATTTGTGGACATGGATGACTGGTAATTTTAATCCTTCATGGATTGATAAGAACTGATACTTTTCAAGATGATGCATGGTAGTTTCTTTCTAAGCAGCTTAACCTCTAGACTCCTCAGGTCCTGCTACTGATATCTAGCATATGGCCAACATTCTGTCACCTCATCATTGCACCCAAACTGCAAAGTTATTGTTGATCTTAGTTACTATATTCAATGGTCTTTTCTCAAGCTTCCTTCTCCTCAAACTCTCTGCAGTCTTTGGACAATTGAACACCTTCTCCTTGATATTCTCCTCTCTACATTTTCATTACACTATTCTCTTCTGGTTCTCCTCTTACCTATCTGACTACTTCTCTATTTTTTTCTGCTGGAACCTCATCCAGATAACATTCTTTAACTTTAGGTGTCCATTAGGGTACTGTCCTGGGTCCCTTCCTCTTCTACCTCTTTACTTCTTCTCTTGATGATCTCTTCAGCTCCAAGAATTACCATCTCTAAGCTGATTATTCTCAGATTCACCTATCCTACCCCAACTTCTCAGTTAACTTCCAATTTTACATTTCCAACTATTTTTCAGATTATCTCAAATTTAATGTCCAGGGGACATCATAAACTCAACAGTTCCAAAACTGAGTTTATTATCTCTCTCTAAAACTTCTCCACCTCCTACTGCCCTTATTACTGTTGAGATCTTCACAGTTCCTTGAGCTTTCATCCACTCCTCACTATCTGTTGTTAAGGCTTGCCAACATGCTCCTCCTCCCTGACTATGCCATACAGGCATCACTCATCACTTCATCACCTTACACCTGAACAAATGCAATAGCCTGCTGCTGCATATGCTTGTTTCTACCCCTCCCCACTCCAATTCACCCTTCACTCAGCATCCAAAATAATTTTCCTAAAGTTCATATTTGACTATATACTTCTCTATTCAAATTCTAGTTGCTCCCTAGGATCAAATCTTCTATTTTGCATCCAAAGTCCTTCAAAAACTGTCTCCCTCATATACCTTTCCAGTCTTCTTCCACCTTACTATCTGCCATATGCTATTCAATACAGTGACAATTTATGGTTTCCATAAATAAAATACTCCTTCTCAGACATCTATGCATTTTCTCTGGTTCTCCCTTCTCATCTACTGGTTTCCTAGGCTTCCTTTAAATTCCAGCTAAAATTTTATTTCCTATAGGAAGCTTTCCACTCAATAGAACTGCCTTCTCTATTGATTATTTTCTATTTATCATATCATATATATATATATATATATATATATATATAGTGTGTTTGTATGTATATATATATATATATATATATATATATAGATAGATAAATACATATATCTTATTTGTAAATATTTGTTTGCTTATTGTCTACCCCCCCCAGGTGTGAGCTCCTTGAGGGAAGGTACTGCTTCTCTGTTTTCCCAGATCTTTGCCCAGTCTCTGCTATGTGGTAAGTATTTAATAAATGTTTGACTGACTTACTGATATTCTATTTAACTTCCCTAACATTCCAAGTTATTAGAATTCACCTCCAAACTTGACTACTCTCCAAAAAAAGAGAGGATAATAAGTAGAGGGTATTATGCCTTACCTATTACTTTGATTGAATCCACTTGCTGAGGAGAATTAGTGGGCTTTTATCAATGCACAGAGGATAAAATCAAATATATGACTTCTTGCCCAAAATATGTTTTATTTTTATTAACATTACTCTGTAATTCACTTCAGTGAGGATCTCAAGTCATTTCTTGACTCTATTAATGTTGTCTGATTTTATGTCTGTTTTTTTAAAATTATAAGCCCACTTATTCTTACTTTTCTTTAACTGTTTCCTGGATTTTTTAAATAAAATTTGGCATCTGAATTCTGCTGTCCTCTTGTTCATTCAAGAACAGTTCTTTCATCCTATCTATTGGCTCATTCTTGTGCTCATATTTAATGTAAGCCCTGAATACTTTTTCTTAATTCTTAGTAATCTTGCAGTAAGAATTTAAAAAACACTTTAAGATTGATTATTCACTTTAGAGAATCTATAATTTAAATTTTAATTACTTTAATCATTATTTTAATCATAGGTCCAGTGTTCTAGGAGGTCAAAAAGAATTAAATATTTTTAATAACAAATATTATTTCCCTTTCTTTCAAAATTCCCTTCCTATCCCTAATGAGAAAAAAACCCCCATAAAACCCTTATAAAAATATCTCTAGTAAAACAAAACAAAATTCTCACATTGGTCATGTCCAATTCTTAATGAAATAATTTCCTATTGACATCCAGGTATTTTACTAGGCTGAGTTCCTGACATGGAGTCAGAAAGACTGGAATTCTAATTTTGCTTCAGTCACTTAACTAGTTGTGTGATCCTGAGTAAGTCACTTAGTTTCTCAATGATTCAGCTTCCCTGTTCGCAAAACCGGGAATAATAACTGCATCATTTCACAGATATATTGCAAGAATCACCTGAGATAATATTTTTAAACTTTGCAACACCATATAAATACTACCTATTATTACTTTTGCTGTTGTCATTATTACTGTTTCTTACCTCTCAGGAAATGGGTGGAAGTTCTTTATTGTTTCTCCAGAATTGCAGTTAAGTACTGAATTTATTTTGCTTGCCTATACATATTTTTACAAAGGTTTTTTTTTTTGTATTGAGAGTTTGGAGTGGTATTGTAGGAGGAAGATATTTTTAAATTAAAATCATAGTTTTTAGTCTTTCAAATAAGTTTGATTTTATAATGTTTTTGCATAAAGTTCTGTTTATTTCATTCAGTGTTAATTCAAACAAATCTTCTATGCATGAATTTCTTCCATTATCTTTTGCTTCATAATAATCTTGCACAAATTTATATATTATAATTTGTTTAACTCATTCCCTGATTGATAGGGACTCCCCTCATTTCCTTTTCTATACCACTAGAAAATTAGCTGTCATAGTGAGTTTCTTTCAGAATGTGATTAATGGATTATTTCTTTTTTTCACTTTGCCCTCTGGCATCATACCTCTCACTATGTTTTTTTTCTATTTGTTATCTTTCATCTAATCTCATCCAGTCCTACTCAGATGATTCTGTTTGGTTGTGTCTTCATAAGCTTTCTTTAAATTTGCTTTTTCTGTCTACTACTTCCTTCTCTTTTATGAGGTGCTACTGCTCATAATAACCTGTTATCTTTCTCTATAAGATTTTAAAATCAAGATTACATTCTAAATGGTATTGCCCTTGCTAGTTCTTATCTATCCTCTTGACAGATAGACCAAGCGTTTGTTGATTAAGATGGTATTTTATTTCTTTTGATCTCCTTGTTATTGCATTTGATTTATGGAAGTTAATACTTCTGTATTAAATTGTTATAATCCGTGTTTATGTTCTTTTCTACATCAATTTTCCATTTTTTGAAATAGGAACTTGTTTAAATTTGGAGTTGTTTTAATTGTATGACCTTTTTTCCATCCCCCCTTTTAGCTTTGTATTGATTTTGATCTTTGCTCTAGAGGTCAAGACTCTGTTTGGCTTTCAAAGTCCTTAATAACTTGGCTCTTTTCTACTTTTCCAATCTTCTTACTCCTTCTTCCCCTCCTCATGTTCATCTATTCAGTGACACTGGTCTGATTACTTTTTTTTTTCACATACAACACTCCCTCTCTTGACTCTGGGCATTTTCATTAGCTGTTCCCCATGCCTAAAATTGTCTCCCTCTTCATCTTCATAACTTGGATTCTGTTGACTTCATTTCTCTCCCAGCTAGAAAACCAGTTTCTGAAAAGAAAAACACCTTTCCCAGTCTACCACAGTGATTTCTAAAAATAATGTTATTATTTTATTTTTAATTTATGGAACAAAACAAACATGTCCATATCATAGTTTGACTAAAAAAAGATTGTACATGAAACTATAATTCTTATGCCAAGTTTGCTATTCCTTTCAAATATACAAAACTTATATGTAAATTTATTTTTTCTTCATTCTTTCCCCACCCTCTTCTCTTTATTTCTGATTATTATAGATACATGTATATGACATATGTATGTCTGTGTCTATATCTATATCTTGTTTGTTTATATTTCCTGACAGATTGTCTGTTTTTCTTATTAGATTGTAAGCTCCTGGGTGCAACAATTGGTTTTTGGCTTTTTGTATCTCCAATGCTTAGCACTGTAGTAACTGATCTGTAATAACTGTTTAGTGTTTATTTATTGATTGAGAAGCTATTGAAGAACAAATGCTTGTTAACCTGAATGTATAGAAACAATAGATTCAGGGATGATTCCCACAACAGTCTTTTCTTGTTCATCAAAAGAGAAGTGATTTCGTTTTTGTGGCTTTATTTGATATTTTCCATGTACAGCCTCTCTCTCTCTTTTTTTTTCTCAAGGAAACCTTATATGAGGTATATAGTTTGGGAACTTCCTTATGTTTACAAGCCTTTGCGCTCTCATTTCATTCTCCTTATGCCCACATCTTCAAGTCAATTAGTATCATTGTAGAATTAGGCACAGTGCAAGGTGTGCTAGATTTGGAACCTGAAGACCACTGTTCAAGTCTCAACTCTGCTACTTATTACTTAAGAGACTGAAAAAGTCACTCACTCTATGGGTCTCAATTTTCTTATCTGTAAAAAACAGGATATATTAGATGATCTTTGAGGTTCCTTCCAGCAAATCCATATTCTACTCATCAGATGGATGCAATAAAGTCCTTTTAGTAGGATCTGCTATTTAACCAAATGTTTGTCTAGATTCCAGTTAGTTTGGATGAAGAAAGGGTATTTTATTACATGGCAACACTGTTATAGTCATCTAAAAATGCAGAGACTGTCATTAATCTTTTGAGAGCAATGAATTCTATGAGGAAGGGAAGCAACTTGATCATTCATTTTCTGGGCAAGAAATGGAGACCCTGAAGTTTTATCACAGAAATCAGTGGGAGAAATTGATAATGATCACAGTTGGGCTGGAAGGATAGGTGCCATTTTTTTTCTTTTTGTACAGTTTGCTTATGATTTGTGATAAGCATCATGGTTTCCACAGACATTAGAGCCTTGCCAAAAGCTGATTCACAGTCTTTTAAAAAAGAAAAGAGGGACAGCTAGGTGGAGCAGTGGATAGAGTGCCAACCTTGGAATCAGGAGGACCTGAGTTCAAATCCAGTCTCAGACACTTAATAATTACCTAGTTGTGTGGTCTTGGGCAAGTCACTTAACCCCATTGACTTAAGTAAATAAAAATTAAATTAAAAAACTTTTAAAAAGAAAAGGATTATGCAAAATGTTTTACATAAAATATGTAATTTGAGCTAATAGGTATGGCCAGAATTAGGTTCGGGGAGGATTGAGAGATAGGATGCACCTAGGATTTTCTTGATCTAAAGGAACTCCATTTGAAGAAAGACCTTCTAACACAATAGACTGACACCTGCTATATGACTTAGAACTTTGGTGACCTGGGGTATTGAAAGGCTAATTTGATTATTCAGGGTCACATCCAGTCAAGGACTAGATTTGAATCCTCATCTCCTTTTCTCATCTCCCTAGGTTGCCAGTCTAACTCTCTCTACTCTACTCCTTGAGGGCAGATTCAGTGTCTTACTCCTTAAGATTATGTCAAGATCGATCTTGACATAATCTTAAGGAGTAAGACACTGAATCTGCCCTCAAGGAGTTTGCAGTATGATTTAATAGTGAGAGATTATAATTAATCTATTTAAAAGCATCTGCTAAGAGATTAGTATGTGTCATTATACTAAGTATTGGGGATATCAGAAATATGTCAATTAGTTCCTGCTTTCAAGAAACTTATTTCTAATAGCAAGACAATGTGTAGATAAATAGGTATATATTCAAGCCACATACAAATTCCATCTAGGGGTCTAGGATAGATTACATAAAGTGACTTAAATTGAATGATTATTTATTAAATGCTTGTTACCTCACTCAAAGATACAATATAAGAATTTCCCAACATCTATTTCAGGAATTACTGTGAGGCTCAAGTGGCATAGATAAAACATATGTAATTGTAGCACTTTACAAACAAATGCTATGCAAATATAAGCTATCATCATTATGATTCTTAAAACAATCATGGACATCAAAATGAAATAATTAGATTCAGGAGCAAGTGAGTTCACTAGAGCAAGAACCTTGAACATTTGTTGGGGATTCTGCTGAAGGAATTCTTCCTTCAAGAATGGCTTGGACTAGAAGGACTCTGGGGTCCTGCCAAATCTATTATGCTTTCACCCTGAGCTTATAATAACCTGGCGTGAATTGGTTCTGGTTAAATGGGAACCCTGCCAATCTTGTTCAAGAGCAGGTCCCACAGTCCCCAAAGCAGGATGTTGGTGCACTGAGGACTTTTTCCCATTGACAGTGTGTTATTAATTACCAATTCTCATTGAGAATCTCTTTAGGGGTTGTCATAGGGAGGAACCATTATTTACCCTATTATCAACAAAGGTCTATACTACCTTTAAGAAAAAAATACTGATACCTAATTCCTTTATTCTCCTGAATATAACAGACATATGTTTACATTATTCATGCATTTGTTAAATTGTAGGTGAAATCTGTTTTTGTTTGTGAATAATACTTTTGTCTTATTGGCATTCTTTTTTTCATTCTGTTTGCATGTAAAGCTCAGATGCAGCCAGATGTGGCCTTGGCCACCCCTGAGCTACTGAGTTCACCAAGCTCCATGAAGACCAAAAAAGGTATGTGTGGGGAGAGATGATGCAATGACATTAAGAGATTGTCTCTACCCTAGCGGAGTTGATAATCTAATTGGGGAGGCAATACTGGACCAGATCTGAGATGTAAAAAAGTAGCTTAGGTATCTATAATCAGTCAAAGAGTACATATTAAGTATGCTATGTGCTGGGTTTACAAATAAAAAAGTGCCTGACTGGACAGAGATTTTCATTTTCAAAGAAAACTTGCATTCAGCATTCTTTCACAATAAATCTGAAAACCACTTTGGAAATTAGGTGCTATCATCCCCATCTTACAAAGTAAGAAATTGAGACAAAAGGATTAGTCTGTGGAAATAGTGTTATTATTAAATTCATCTATTCTTTTGAGCTAAAAATAGATCAGAAGTAGCAATGTTCAAGGACTACATAAGAATATCCACCTTATCATGCAGTCTAGCCCTGTCCCATCCTACCCTGTTCTAGACATAGTTGTACCAAACTCATGATGATAGATCACATTTTCAGAGCAGCTTGCCTTTCACAAAGCACCTTCTTCACAATAAAATTGTGATGTATCCTTATTTTTCTGATAAGGAAACTGAACCTCAGAATGACTTTCCTAAGTTCACCAATGGTAGCAGTATAATCACTCCCATTTTGTTAGTGAGGAAGCATGTCATAGAATGGTAAAACTATTTGCTTATGATTACACCGTTACAAAGGGGTCAGAGTAAGTCTACTAACAACAAAGCCAACATTAGTGATGTTGGACCACGCCTATAGTTCTATTAATCAAAAGCATCCATTCATGGGAACCCCAAATAGATCTCAAATGGTATAATTAGAATGTACCAATATTCCCTTAGAATTTCTTGGGTCAAATTGAGAATATTTAAATGGAGAAATTGAGGTACACTCTACCTTGGTGTTAACATTGTATTGTTCCACTTCCAAAAAGAACTGCAAGAAAAGAGATACTAATCCATTGTTTATATTTGTCTACATCTGTCACATCCCCCCTCTCCATTTCTGAAGGAAGATGGAATCAAGCATTGCTATTTCCTTCTCTTGTTCCTTTACTCCTTCCTTTCCTTCCTTCATCTTATTTTCTCTTGCTCCATCAACCCCTTGGTTTAATTCAATTCTCTGGAACACACGAATTCTACCATACCCGCAGCTTATTCCTCTTCTCTCAGAGATCATTAGACTTGTCATATTATGTAATATCTGTCATCAGGCAACATTTTTACTGAATTATGAGCACATTCCTCAGTCATGCTTAGCAACAAATGGAAAATAGCTTTAATTCTTTCATCTCATGCTTGCCCAATCAGATTGTAAATTGGGGGTTGGGGTGAAGGGTTAGAGTTGGGGGAAGTGAGAAGGAAAAGGAGGGGGCTGTGAGGGAAAACTATATTAAGCAATATATTATCCAATGTAGTGTAAACTTTCCAAGATTTCTTTAGAGAATACCCATAATAAACAACACTCTTTCCCTCAAGAGGTACAACACCTGTTGCTGATTCCCTTCTTACCCTGCCCCCTCTTCTCCCCTCAAATTGGAAATGCTTGGTAGAATTCTTCAAGCAGGGTAGGATGACTATTACTTTTTAGGATAACTGGCAAATCTGTTCTCAAGATGACTCAGAGGACTCTGATTCTAGTGAAACATGAAAATAGAGCTAAAGAAAGGATCATGAATAACAAGAGATGAAGTTCCATTTCTGATAAGGACAGCTATTGCTTATTCTTCAGATTCAGACTCTCTTAAATTCAAGCTCCATATTTTGCCTCAAGCACCATCTTCTGCTTAATTGTTAAACCTGGATGTAATTGGAAGAAAATGCAAGCCACATGTTTCTGCTCATTTACACTTAAATCACCAAAATATGGTGTTTCAACTTCAATTTGTCATCCAAAAAACCTTTGGGGACTCAGGTCAAATTTGGAGACCTTCCCACCACCAATTCTGTCATCCTTAAGTAAATAATTGGAGGGGAACAAATAGAAGCAAGTATTAGAGAGTGTGTAATGAGTTCCGAACACTTAAAATAATAATTTCTTGTATCATTTTCATGTTTCCAATGAAATTGCATTTCTTCAGTTTTTGAAATATGTTTAGCAAAACCTGGGATACATAAATATTACCCCAAAATGTCATTACTCTAGCTTGGAAAGACTGCCTTGCTTCAATCACAGAGAGAAAGATTTATGTTGACCATCATGTGAGAACAAGGGGCAGAGGGAAGCAAAGGAAATAAGCCTTTATTAAGTACCTACCATAGGCCAGGTACCATAATAAGAACTTTACAATTATTGTCAATTTGATCCTCATAACAATGTGAAACAGAGACTATTGTGATCCCCATTTTATAGTTAGTGTATCATCTATAATTAGTATATCATCACAAACAGTAAACCCTGTCTGTACATATAATAGGTCATCAGAATTTCATTAATGCTTAGTGTGACAACCTAAAGTGTCAATTAATCTATCAACAAGCTCTCATTAAATATCTAGTATGTTTCTGGCACTTTGCTGGTCACTAGGGATACATTACAAAGAAAATAATAATATTTCCTCTTGATAAATCAATCCTCCTCTTCTTCTTTTACCCCTCTGCCAATAAGAAAAGAGTAAAGGTCACAGTATAAAAAGGGATGGCAGACTCTGTCATGAAAGAAAAAGTGGAGTGATTTTATGTAGGAGGAAAGTTTTTTTCTGATCAAAAGACTTTGAATTTCAATAAACTATTGACTCTTCCTCAGATCCAGGGTCTCCAACATTATTGCTAGCCATTGCTTGATGATAAAAATTGAGAAGGGTCCTGGAAGGATCATGGCATCTGTTTTCTGCCTCTAGACAGTAACATACCTCAATCTCTGAGTCACACTTAAGGTGAGTGGTTAGAAGCAGCTAGGTGACTCCGAATAAGTTACTAACCCCGATTTACCTTATTTCCTCATCTGTAAAATGAACTGGAAAACAACACTCCAAATGGGGTCTCACAGAGTTGGCCACAACTAAAATGACTCGAGTCTGGTTACCCATACATTTTCATTTTAAAGCTTTCTTACCCAAAAACTATCTCCTCACTCAAGTCCCCAACATTCCCTTCTTAAAGATTTATTCCAGGGGTGGCTAGGTGGTGCAGTGGATAGAGCACCAGCTCTGGTGTACCTGAGTTCAATCCAGTCTCAGACACTTAATAATTACCTAGCTGTGTGGCCTTGGGCAAGCTGCTTAACTCCATTCCCTTGCAGGGGAAAAAAAAACAAAACAAAGGATTTATTCCAAAGTATTGTGTTTTCCAGACATTCACTTTTAAACTACTGATATTCCTCAGAAATATATCATATTAAGTTCTTAATATCTTAGTGGTAGTTAGGTTGTTATAAAATAAATTGGGACAAGATGCTTGAAGAAAGAGCCCTAATTTCAGTTAGAAGATATGAGTTTTGGGTACTGGCTTAGATACTTCTTGACTATGGCTAAGTCTTTTTTGTTGTTGTTGTTTTTAGGTTTTTGCAATGCAATTGGGGTTAAGCGGCTTGCCCAAGGCCACACAGCTAGGTAATTATTAAGTGTTTGAGACCGGATTTGAACCCAGGTACTCCTGACTCCAGGGCCAGTGCTTTATCCACTGCGCCACCTAGCCACCCCAACTATGGCTAAGTCTTGTAATCTTTTAGAAACACAGAATCTCAGACTTGAAAAGGATCTCAGTGATCAACTTGTCCAGCCCAAATCTGAAAACAGTTTTCCTTCACATCTACAGTGTTCATCCAGTATTTGCTTAATGACTTACAAGGGGGAAGCAATTGGCTCTCTAGGTTCTCTATTCTATTTTGGGACTGTTATAATTATTAGGAAGATTTTTTGTTTAAATGGAACCATACTCAGTTTCCACCTCTTTTTTTTAAAAAATGGTGATCTTTGCCTTTATAGTCCCTACTTCTCAGATTTGTGAAGAAATTGATTTGTTAAGCTTAATGCTATGTAATTATATATTTAAATTAGTATCATGGCAGCTGTACTAAAAGGATAGATGGGAGAGGAGCTTTTTTTCCTCTTCTTTAGAGGTTTATACAGGGCTGGTCCAGAACATGCCATTGCTTATAAGAACGATTGTGGTGTGTAATGGAAAACTTGACTTTCTGATTAAAGGATGTGGTTCTGTTAGAAGTTTGCTTGTAAAATCTTCTCCCTTTGTATTATGCTTTTCTTGTTTTTCCAGCTAATGATTTTGAAAAAGGAGAAAATAATTCCCATAGAAATGTACCTTGCCTGGGTTTCACCCTTAGTGCCCGTCCTGCCTCAGAAAATTTAAAAAAAAAATAGGATTCAGTCCATAGAGAATGTGGTTAAGGGTTAACATTTGGCACGAGGTATAGAGCCCACATGACTCCTGTGCTGAGATCTCTTTCACAATGCAGTGGATATAAAATTTTATCCCTTTGTTTTCATAAAAAGAAATCAATTCCTCATGTTCCTCTGAAGGGTTCCGTGTGTGGATGTGAGTATGTGTGTGGACCTGTGTGTTTTAACAACCCATAATGTCAGGGTTTCTTGATTCCACTTGTAAATTGTCACAGTTGAATCTGCTTTTAATTCCTCCTGGATTAGTTTGGTGACTGGGTAATCATTTTCACTATTGGCCTTATTTTGACAGCGGGCCCTATTTGTATTCTCTTCTATTACCTTCTTTTTTGCCAGGAGCAAAGCTGTTTTATCCCAATCAGTTAGCTCCACCTATGACTAGTTAGAGGAGACCCAAAGAGAGCAGGTTCCAGTAAACTCTGGTTCCCAGTCTGATGTCACATCTTATACTTTGGTATTGAGCTATCTGAGACGGGAAAAGAAGGGACAGGAAAAGGAAGTGTAAGGTTGACTGAATGCTAATGAGCCTTCCTCTATTCTAGAATGCTTAATATTTACATATTCAACATATGCTACAAATTTTGCATATATACCACACCTTTGTAAGGCTCAAAAGAGGTCTTGACTATCAAACAAAGACTGCTAAAAAGGGAATTATAAAAAATGATAAAAAAGTTAAAAATGACTTAAAGCAATATAGTCTGAGGGATGATGTCCAAGACCTAGAATCAGAAAATTGACATTATCTAAGCCTTAGCAAAATAAATACTTGCATTACCTACCTAAAAGAGCCATAAGGAAGATGGTTATATCTTCTTTACCTCTACCTCTTTGAGCACTTAACTCCATTCAAGACTCAGCTTAAGAGCTATCTTGTTCAAATAGCATTTCCTCATTTCAACATCTACTTCGTCCCTTCTCTCAATAACAATGCGTTTATTTGCATATATTTTTATATCAAAATCTCATATTCACACACTACTGTTCTATAATGTTTGACCCCCAAACTAACATCCCAACAAATATCCAAATCAAACTTCCATTTTCCTATAGATTCATAAATATACACTTAAATATATCCATAAATCCATAAATGGATCCATAAATACACACATAAATTTTGTTGTAAACTCTTAAAAAATCATAATAGGCATAAAATAAATTACTTATTCCTATGAGATATTACCTCAAATTTCCTAGTATCTCTCTGTTTATTCATTCATTAAAAATCCAAACCTGTGGTTTCATTACTAAGGAGAAAATACTAGTACAGAAACTCATTCAACTAACATAGATCTATTGTAATTTAGAGAGTTCTAAAAGATAAGAGAATTTCCTGGGTGACACTGAAGTTTATGTGACTTATCCAGGATTACTTAGCTAGGATTTGTCAGAGACAGCTTGAAAATAGTTCTTCCTGACTCAAAGGTCAATTGTCCCTCTGTTAAGGCAGCTAGGTGGCATAGTAGCTAGGGCACTGTTTCTGTAATCAGGAAGACTCATCTTCTTGAGTTCAAACCCAAACTCTGGGAAAATCACTTAACCCTGTTTGCTTTAGGTTCCTCATCTAAAAAATGAGTCAGAGAAGAAATGGTAAAACATGTTTAGTTTCTTTGCCAAGAAAACTCCAATGAAGTCAAGAAGAGTTGAATACAACTGAAACAAATGAACAATAAGAACAACAAAAGTTAGAATTTCCTCATTTTAAAACTTGGACATTGAGACCCAAATAAGTTAAGTGGATTGGTGAAGGTGAAACAGTTGATTAGCAGCAGAGAGACAAATTTTAAACCCAAGTTGTGCATTTCCAAATCTACTATTTATAATGTACTATTCTGACTCTGAATAAATACTCTAGTTTTTACCTGTGGAGAGAAGGGATAGATTTTCCTTTTTTTTTTTTACAGGGTCTCCTATGTTGAATGGGACTTTGGTCAAAGATCAAAAAAGGAACCACTTGGATATTGGGGCATGCTTTCCTGCCACAGGATTTAATAAACTGGTTTCTGGTCATGTCCTATGGGCCCTTTTCTCATCTCTGATCATCAATTTTTTCTAATCTAAAGGTGGAAATAGAAGATAGAAAAGAAGAAACCAAGGATAATCACTTTATTGGGTGGGGTAAGAAGTCTCCAGCATCAATAGAAAACCCCTATGGCAAATGATGATGGTATTCTTCCTTTCCCCTTTATGTATTTTATTTTTCTTTTCTCCCATGTCCACTATCTTCTTCTCTCTTATCTCACTATTATCTAATGCTCTTTCTTTCTGGTTTCCCCTAGTTTCCTTTTTCACTACTGAAGTCTTAAATCTTTCAATGGTACATGAATGCATCATTTTTTAGCTTTTTTTTTGAGTGACAATTTGGTTTATTTATTTTATTTATTTATAGAGAAGTGAGAGAGAAAAAAAGAGTACTTAAGTCTGTATTCAGATTCCAAGGACTCTGTCTCTGGAATGAGTTGCCTTCTTTATTATAAATCCACCAGAGAGGTTGCTTCAATCTCTTTTCCCACAGTTGCTATCACTATGTTTATTTCCCTCCACTCTGTCATTCCACTCCCCACTGTCATTTATTCTATTCTCTCTTTCCTTTCATCCTGTCCCTACTCAGAAGTGTGTTGTATCAGAGTACCCTCTCCCATGATCTTCCCTCTCTTCTACCACCTACTCCCCACCTCCACTCCCCTCTTTCCCCTTATCCCATCCCTTTTTTTTTGCATTTTTCTCTAGCATTAGATACATTAAGTGTGTATGTATTTCTTCTCTGAGTCTTTTCTGATGAAAATGAAGGCTCATTCATTCTCCCTCACCTTCCCCTGTTCCACTCAATTGCAAAAGCTTTTTATTGACTCTTTTATGTAAAATATCTTAACCTCTTCTTCCTCTCCTTTCCCATCCTCAAAGTACTTTCCTTTATCACCCATTGACTCCACCTTTACACCATAGTATATCATTATATCCAACTCCCTAGTGCCCTGTCTATCTGTATACTCCTTCTAATTGCTCTTATAAATGAGAATGCTCATATGAGTTATCAGTCTATTTTTCCCCTGCAGGAATACAAACAGTTCAACATAATTAAGTTCCTCATAATTAGTCCTTCTCATTCACCCCCTCTATGCTTCACCTGAGTCTTGTACTTGGAGATCAAACTTTCTGGTTAGCTCTGGTCATTTTGATAGGCAAGTTTGAAAGTACAATGTTCCATTGAAAGTCCATCTTTTCCCATGAAAGAGGATGTTCAGTTTGGTAGTTGGTTCTTGGTTGTAATCCAAGTTCTTTTGCCTTCTGAAATATCATATTCCAAGTCCCATGAGCCCTTAATGTAGATGCTGCCAAATCCTGTGTAATCCTGACTATAGAGCCACAGTAGCTGAATTGTTTGTTTCTGGAAGTTTTTAGTATTTTCTCTTTTTCTTGGGAGTTTTAGAATATGGCTATAATATTCCTGGGAGTTTTTCTTTTGGGATATCTTTCAGAAGGTGATCAGTGAATTCCCTCAATTTCTATTTTACCCTCTGCTTCTAGGATCTCAGGGCAATATTGCTGTATTATTTCTTGAAAACTGAAGTCTGGGCTCTTTTCCTGGTCGTGCCTTCAGATAGCCAATAATTTTAAAATTACTCTCCTGAATCTGTTTTCGAGGTCAGTTGTTTTTCCAATGAGATATTTCACAATTTTTTTCTAATTTTTCATTCTTTTGGTATTTCTTATTGTTTCTTGATTTCTCACAAAGTCATCAGCTTCCTTTGTTTCCATTCTACAGTTGAAGAAGTTATTTTCTTAAGAGAGCTTTCTTATTTCTTATTTCCTTTTCCAGCTGTTTTTTAAAGGATTCTTCTCCTCATTTGTCTTGTGGGTTGCTTTTTCCATTTGGTTCAAACTGGTTTTTAACATGTTATTTTTTTCAGTATTTTTTGTGTTTCTTTCATCAAGCTGCTGAGTTTGTTTTCATGATTTAACTGCATTGTTCTCATTCCTCCTCCCAATTTTTCCTCTACCTCCCTTAATTGTTTTTCAAAGAATTTTTGAGCTTTTCTATTGTCTGAGCCTATTTTCTATTTCTCTTGGAGGTTTTGGATACAGAAGCTTTGACTTTGTATCTTCTAAGTGTGTATTTTGATCCTCCATGGAACCAAAGTAATATTCTATGGTCTTTTTTCCTGTTGTTTGCTCATTTCCTCAGCCTATGACTGATTTAACTGCACTTCCAAGACTTTTTTTGGGGGGGGGTTAGGACACCCCACAGGAGCCTTAATTCCTCCAAGGTCTTATGAAAGGATTTCATTGCTCTCTTGCCTGTGCTCTGGTATGTGGATGATCACAGGCCCTTCCCTCTGCCATGGAGTTGTGAGGAGGATCCCTGCTCAACTATGGGAGTCCAAACTGCAACTGGATCTGAGTGTGGGCAAACAGCATAGTCCTGCCCCAGGGAGAGCAGAGAGACCTCTGCAGTCTCCCCTGACACCCTTACCATCTGTGACTGGGAGCTATGGAAGTGTTGCTCTGCCAATTCCCACTGCAGGTTCACTGCAGGGTTATTCTTAGGCCAGTCTTCCACTCTCAGTCTAGTGCTGCGATTTCTCTCACCACCCCTTCAAGCTGTTCCCGAGGTCTGGAAGCCAAGAGGCTGGAAAACTCTCCCCTCTGCCATGGACTCAGGCACCCTCAGGGACCCAGGTGCCCCATGATCTGGAGCTTTGCTCCAGCCTGCTTCATTGCACTGTGGCTCTCTCCAAACTCTGGTCCTGATGAATCTTTTCTGTGAAACTTCTAAGTTGTCTTAGACTGGGAAATTGTTTTGCTCAGTCTTTCTGTGGGTTCTACCCCTCTAAATTTTGGCTAGAGTCATAATTTGACAGCTTTTGGAGTTTTTTGGGAAATGAGTTTCTAGGAGTTCCTGCCTTCACTCTACCATCTTGGTTTTGCCCTTTTTAAAAATCTTTTTAACCTACAAATTAGTACATTGGAGGTTGTATGGTATAATGGAAATCATGTTGGATTTAGAGTTAGGAGATGTGTACAAATACTAACTCTGATGCTAGCCATATGATGATAGAAATATAACCTAGCCTCTCTGAATTTCTGTCTCCTCATTTATAAAATGGGGGTAACATTCCTTCCACACAACTCACAAGAGTGCTGTGAGGAGTATGCTGTGAGGATAAACCTGAAAGTGCTAGAGAAACACAATCTATGACTAGTATTAGCACCTGTTGGCATAGTCCATAAAACATGAACATTTTTGAGCTGCTTTGAGACTTCTCAGGAATAATGTACTTGCTTATGACTGAAGACACAATTTAGCTCTCACCAGAATTTATTGACAACCATTTCTATACTATAAGACCTGTACAGAACATGCTGTTATTGGTTTGTAGCAAAGATATGGGTATTTCCTGTGTAGATTTTATTATATGGTTTAGAGAAAAAGCTCCAAAGAATGGAGCCACTGAGCTGTTTTCTTGCATGATAGTTCATTTCATTAAAAAAATTATTTAATTTCTAGTTCTAATATCTCTCTGTCCTTCCACCCTTTTCCCCTATCCATTGAGAAGTTAATGAGTACAATGCCCATTACCATATAAAATCATGAAGAATTTATTTTGCTTTAGTTATATTTTTAAAAAAACAATAAAAATAAAGAAAAAATGCTTCACTCTGAGTCCATCAGTTTTCTTTTTGGAGATATGTAGTTCTTTTTCATTATGAGTCCTTTGGAATTATGGTAGATCGTTGTTTTGATTAGTTATTAAATCTTTCATAGTTTATTATCTTTACATTATGGCTGTTAATTGTTTATATTGTTGCCTTGATCCTGCTTACTTCATGTTGCATTAATTCATATAAGTCTTCTCATCATCTTTATAATTTCTAATAGCTCAATAGTTTTCCTTAAAATTCATATGCCGTAACTTATTCTGTCATCCCTCAATTGATTGGCATACCCTTAATTTCTGATTCTTTGCCATCACAAAAAGAGCCACTATAAATATTTTTGTACATATAGTCTTTTTTTCTTAAAAAAAATCTATAACTCTTTGTGGTATAGACTTAGTAATGATATTAATGCATTAAAGGAAATACCCAGTTTTTTGAACCTTTGGTCTTTAAGCTTCAAATTGTTCTGTAGAATGGTTGGACCAGTTCACAACTTTACCAACAGTACATTATTGTACCTATTTTTCTACATACCCCATCCCCAGAATTTTTCATTTTCTTTTTGTCATCTTAGCCAAGCTGATAAGTGAGTTCACTTCATTTTGCAGGCATCATGCACTATTTGCTTGACCAATTTCCCTTAGAAGGTGGGTGGCTTGTAGAAATCCATAAATCATCTAGGGAATGTCTACTGTGATAAAGCAGCCCACAATTATCAGGGAAATGAATGAATAAATGGAAATATATATTTAGTACTTATATGATATATATTATGCTAAGTGCTAAGGATATAAATACAAAAGTGAGACAGCGCTTTCCCACAAGCGACTAATGATGCAATGGTAGTTGAAGGATCATATGTCATGAACTTAGAGACAGAAGGGACCATAGAAACCATAAAATTCAATCACTTCATTTCAAAAGTGAGGAATTTGAGGTATAGGGAGGTTTTAACTTTCTCAGGATCACAAAACTTTTAAGTATTAGAATCAAGAAAGACAGGGTTCAAATCCTGCCAAGTCCAGTTCCTTATGCAAACCATATCCCTCCTACACTTTTTTGTTTGGCGTCCAGAGGCAGAAATAGAACAAGAGATAAAACTGGTTCAATAGAAGAAAATATCCTAAGCTCTAACCACAAAAGGAATATCTTGCCATGCAAGGTTAATTACTTAGTGAAAAATAATGCAGTAAGAGGTTAATGTGTGAAGCCAGGAAAAAATTCTTTCATCTTTTGTCCCATTATCTGTTCTTTTTCTTTTAAATAAAGGATATTAAGATGGATTTCTAAATGTCCAGGTGTTTAAGAGTCTAAGGATTAGATTCTTTATCATCTTTTGTAGTCAACAATTAATACCAAACAGTAAGGATCTTAGGAATCCAGCCCAGTGGTCTCAAGACTTGGATTCATCAGACAGCAATGCCACCTTAGCTTGGTGGAACTAAAGCATTCTAAAAGTGAGTGCATTCCACTCAGAGACCTAGGTATTAAATGGAGAATATGACCTTGAGGTATTGAAAGGGAAATATTTGTACTTTTGTTATTGTTTTTATCTTGGAAGTAGATGCCCCCTTTATAAAAGCTAACTGATGTTAAGGGGTCACTGGTTGTGTAATAGTAAAGAACATAATCACTGTAATAAAATAGTATTAGAGATATTTGCCACCCCTCAGATTACTGGTAGAAATCTGAGAGATGTAGCCAACCTCATTTTGGGGGAATAAGGTAGAACATCTCATACACATATATTTAATGCTCAATGATCACATAATTCTGAATAATGGCTTCTGTCCTTGTGCTATGAAGCAGACATTTCCATGTATTGCCAACTCTTTATTAACATCTATTTCTGTGTCTTGACAGTATGACAAAGCAGTCTTATTTTACTATGTGCAATCATAAGAATTTTATAAATGAGACTTTTAATAAATAAATTTGAAATTTTTGGATTTGGAATAAAAATATATTTTATTACAATAATGCATTTATATTATTTTTGTCACTTGCTAATTATGAAAGATTAAATGTCCTACATGCTTTCCAAAGAAATATAAATTATTGTTAAAGTATTTCCATTTTCTCATAATTGAAATTTTCAAGGTATTTCCATGTTTCAAATAAATTTTGTCAAAATGATCTCTCATCTGCATATGAGAAAAAGCATTTATTTTTTTGTTTTGCATTTTGATACAAATACCAAAATAATTTTAGATCATTTCAAGATGGTCTCTTCCTGATCCCTTTACTTCTCTATTTCTTCCTTTCTTATTCTCTTTTCTTCCCTTTCCTCCACTCTTTTTCTCCTGGTTCTTTTCTGCTCTTTCTAGGGGGAATTACTCTGAAAAAAAATTTATTCCTGAGCCCAAATATATACTTGGTGGCTAGTTTGTCCTAGTCACCATATTTTTTTTCTTTTAAGCCCCTTTCTCTGTGTTAAGGTTTATAACTCACTTTACATAACTTGATGATTTAGCAAGTGGTTGTCACATAGTAGGATCTTGATAAATATTGATTGCTTGACTGACTTTAAACAACCCAATGAAGTAAGTACTATTATTATCTTTTTTAATATGAAAAAAACCTTGAAGTTCAGAGATTAAGTGACTTCTCCAACAGACTGAGATAAAATTTTAATTCAATTCTACAAAATTTCAAACTTATGATTTTACCTTTCTATAATATGTTGCCTTTTTGTAGAAGGGCCAAGGAGAGTTAATTTTTATTGCTAGTAACATCAAGTTTGCAGGTTCCATTACAACATAAGAATTACCAGTGGCTCACTCTTGATTAAGGATTGCAGAAAAGGGTAGCAGATGGATAGATGGGCATCTCTTACAGAAAAGCTCCTTTGTAGGGGCAAAAAAGCAAGAACAACGTCAGGAGTGTAGCCAAATTTAGAAAGAAAATGTTCTTGTGGCTTTCCATTATTTCTAGTGACTCAGAATGTGAGCTTCAGTGGCTCCTTCATCTCTGCAGTTTTGGATTGTGTTTGGAGAACATAGCATGAAGAGCTTGTAGGCACTAGTTGTTCATCTTCCCCAAGAATGTGATTATTTCCCCACTCCTGAAGGATGGTTTCCTCATTAGACATCCTGGCCCACATCCCCCAATGGCCAATTCCTGCCAATGGGCCAATCATGACCCATTTACAAGGAGGCAGGCTTGTCTTCTTGTTCCTGGCATGATATCCTATAGAAACATTAGGGCTAATCTCTGGCAGCATGTGGTAGAAAGTTGGGGTCACCACGTGGCACGTGCTTCACCCCATCCCATTGACCTGGCTTTGGTTAATGTCTATAAGCCCCTTTGCCAGAGGCTTAGTCTCTCTTCATTCCCTTGCTGATGAGCTCCAGGAAGCCAAATTAGGGGGGGGGGAATGGCACAGAACACTGTCTACAGACATCAAACAAGACCAGCAGATGAACAAAGCCTGGTGTTGGTTAAGAGTCATTTGCAATTGGGACTGCCTTTCAGCTGTTACTCTTTATGCTTCATATAAACCCCCTGATTCTCTGGAGATGGATTGTGCAGGCAGGCTCTGCTCTGGAATGCATTCAATGTAAAAGGGAGCCTTTACCTTTTCAGTGAACACATACTGTGTTTTATTCATGAAGAAGATTCTGATGACCCACTATCGGTACTTTTTTCCCTAATGATAGAATGACTTGCTCTTAGTTATTCCCAATTTTTAACCAGGCCCTCCCTTCTGAACCACAAAGCACATGCATGAAATGATTGACAGAAGTGAGGGGATGCAGCCTGCTGCTAGCAAACAGTTTTTCTCTTGTACAAAGTTAATTGGCCCATGGGAGGATTTAACCTCTGAACTTGCCTTCACAAACCAGTCAAGGATTCTGTAGAGAGAGATTCCAGTATTGATTGAAAAGTTGGACTAGACTATTCCTTAAATTCTTTAAAGTCTTCTAACGGAGGGATTGACAGCCTTTCAGAAGGGATGGCCATGGTTGTATCATCTCCTTTAAGTCTGAGAGGGTTCTATGACATGATGTCTTCTCAGTTTGGGGAGCAGAGGATGTCACTGCCAGGAAATTACTGAAAGGTATAAGTCAGATATTCTGTGAAAAGTCAGGGTCAATAACCAGAAGATTATGGAGCTGAAGTATTAGAATAAAAGCAAAGAACTTTTTAAAAAAGAATTCTCATAAACACAATGACCAACTACAGTACTAGGGATCTATGAGATATGCTACTTATCTTCTGCCCAAGGTGGAGAATTTCATTATGTATGTATGTATATATGTATGCACATATCTATATCTAATCTATATATATGTGTTTATGTATATGTATGTATATACTTACCCACATATATATGTGTGTATGTGTGTGTATATATATGTACATATATACATACATACATACATACATACATACACACATTTGGAGAAAGAGAGAGATGGCCACCAATGAGGGAGTTTATTTTGCTTTGCTGAATATTTGTCACCAATATTTTCTTTTTTCTTTTCCAGGGTTGGGGGGAGTTGGAGGAGAGAAATAGATTTTTGTTCATTGAAAAGGATAAAATGTAATTCTAAAAATTTTTTTAAATGGAATTAAGACTGAAATCAGAATCAAAATCAAGTTTGAGGAACATGTGTAAATGAGAAACGAGGACTTGGCATTAAGGCAACAAGGGATTGAGCTTGACAATCCTCTCCATATGCCACAATTAAGTATCTGTGGGGTCGCTGTGCGATTCTATCACTCAGCTGGACAGCTCCTACTATTACCACCATCCTTTGTGGCCAAGTAGGCTGATTCTAAACATGAATGGACATTTACTCTCTCTAAGCTAAAGATGAGAATGGCAGTCGCCTACAGATGACCCTATGAGAATCTAGGTAAAGTAGTTCAACTGAGATTGTACTGTCTGCTCCTGAGTGTCAGGGAGAAAAGGGAAGGCGATAACCTAGACTTTTCCTTCAAACCTTATTTCCATATCTTTCTATAGTTCTAGTCTGCAAAGACCCAAACTGGAGGCTTTAAAATGTCTATGCCTCATAGTCATTTTTTGAGCAACTATCAATGTACACCTTCATTATGTTTGCCTTAACAAGAATTAGCTGAGAACTGACTGTAATTATAACCAGAAGGGTGGAGGGCCATGGGTATGAAGCACTGCATATACTACCAGACCAGATACATAGAAGCTGGAGTTACATATGCATTTGTCATTCTAGGGGACAAATGATCTCAAATGTTCTGAATTAATCTAAGGGGATACAAGGGGAACAATCTCTGCTGGTGTCCCCTCCTCTGACCTGTCCTGGTTTTGAGAGTTTTAAGAAGTAATTCAAGATTGGAATGGGGGTGGAAATTGAAAAAATAGCCTGTGGCTAAGATGTAAGGGGCGGGGGGGGGGTGTCAGAGAGGCAGACAGCCAGTCAAATATTAGGAATTTGACTGGAAAAGGCCATTCAGAGGCCATATCTATTCTGAAATAAAATTCAGAAATGATATATACCTTTTTACCCTCTTAAAAAAAAGACTATGAAAGTGTCTAGAGAATTTTTGATGATCCTATGGATTCTCTCTGCCTTTACTGTCAATTATTTTTAATTTTTATTGTGAACTTAATAATCATCAATAAATGAAAAAATCAATACACTAAAGAAGAAAATTACAATAAGAAACTGTCAACTTTAGATATGATTTATATAAGAAATATATCTTCCTCCTTTATAAATACATATAATACACAATTTTACAAGGGAGTAGCAAACATATCTGTTTTCATGTCTCTGTACTTTTTGTTTTCTTTTATAATTCAAATATTTTATTAACAACCTTTTCATTATAATTCAAGTAAACTTAAAAAATAAGGTAATCCTCAGATTCCTTCAAGTTCTCAACCTGTGATCCTATAATTTATAGGGCATGCATGGTATCAAAGATGAAATCTAGAATTTGTATACTAGTTCTGTTTATTGTCAGTCCAAGATTTTTAAGATACCTACTATGTGTCAGACATTGTGCTAAGTCCTAGGGATACAGAGAAAGGCAAAAGATAGACTTTGCCTTCAAGGAGCTCAGAATTTAAAGAGAGAAGGTCACACATAAAAGGAAGCTTAAAAGAAAGTAGAGGTGGTGTTGAAGAAAGGGTGCCTGTCATGAGGGCACAACGAAGTCCTGGAGAGAAGTGGTAAATTATTAGATAATTGAGCTTAAATGGAGGATCTAAGAGGAATTCTACAAGGTCAACTACTTTCTGTATTAAAAGGAGGGAAGGGCTGCAGGGATAAGGCATAGAGACAGTGTGAGTTTCTGGTGATATAATCTTATAGGATGTGATATTATAGATAAATAATCTTATACAATTTTAAAGTATCTGAAGATTCTGAAAGAATGCAGATCATGGAAAATGATGTTGTAGATGCCCTGGGTTCACCTCTTTGTTCTCTAATAAGAGATAAGGTAATGCTAGCTCTGGGGCAGGGAGTGTGACTTCTTTATTCTGGGTCTTGATTTCTTCAACTGTAAAATGAAGAATGGAACTAGATAATATTTAAGATTCTTTCTGGGTTCATTTTTTCAAGTTTATAAATGTAGAATCAGTTACGCTGAGAGGAGATGTCCTTGAATTCCATCTCTGCCACTTAAATTCATAGGTAGGATCTTAGAAAGTCTCTTGATCTCAGTTTTCTCATGTTTAAAATGTGAATAGGACTAGATGAGCTCAAAAGTCCTTTGGGTTTTAAAACTGTACCTATGAATTGCCCCCCCCCTCACTTAATAGTACTTAATTTTTTCCAATTACATGTAAAGATAGTTTTGAACATTGATTTTTATAAAATTTGGAGTTCCACAGTGTTCTCCCTCCCCTCTCCAAACAAACAATCTGATTTAAGTTTTACATGTTGGTTGTGTTATGAGAGAAGAAGGGGAAAACTATGAGAAAGAAAGAAAGAAAGAAAGAAAGAAAGAAAGAAAGAAAGAAAGAAAGAAAGAAAGTGAAAATAGCATTCTTTGATCTATATTCAGATTCTGAATGTTCTATCTCTGGATATGCATAGCATTTTTCATCATGAGAATTGGAATTGTTTTTGATCACTGTATTGCCAAGAAGAGCGAAGTCTATCACAGTTGATCATCATACAATGTTGCTGTTACCATGTACAATGTTCTCCTGGTTCTGCTCACTTCATTCATCAACAGTTCATGCAAATCACTTCAGGCTTTTCTGAAATCCCCTGCTCATCATTTCTTATAGCACAAAAGTATTCCATTACATTCATATACTACAACTTGTTCAGTAATTCCCCCAGTTGATAGGCATTCCTTCAATATACAATTCTTTGCCACCACAAAAAGAGCTGCTATAAATATTTTTGTACATGTGGGTCCTTTTCCCTTTTTTATGATCTCTTTGGGATACAGACCTAGTAGTGGTTTTGCTAGATCAAAGAGTATGCACAGTTTTATAGCCCTTTGGGCATATGAACCTATTAATTTAATTGAAATGGTGAGTTCAATGACTAGAGACCTAGGCTCAGAGTCAGGATAAGACTCAGGATAGTCAAGAAAATTAAAATGTCTTAGCCAATTGATCTCTGAGCCTGACAACTCTCTAGCATTGGTGGAGAAAGCTCTCATAAGCTGAATATACTAGAAGGATTGTAAGATGCCTTTTCAGGAATGGATATGGGAGTAATTGACCTTGGGAATCTTTACTATATCTTAAGAGAGATAATTTAGTATTTGACTCATGTGGAGTGATTCCCACTTCTACATTTTAGCCTGGGTAAAGAGAGAAAGCAAAGGTAGCACCCTGTTCCCCACATTGTCTCCCTTTCCTCTTCTATATCCTTCAACTAGATTTGATTTTGACTGACTTCTCTGAGGTGGTTGATCCCCAACAAGCTCCCTTTTCATAGATACCATCACATGCTTGAATACTTTTAGGGTTCAGGGTTTTTAACCTCCCTTCTTTCCTCACTGTACTGGAAGCTAACCAAACTTATGTGGATCCCCTTTCTTCCACAGAACTCAGAAACCCACAGTAATGAAATATAAAGATTTAGTCTGCTTGTAGACAGCTTCTCTGACTCTTCATGCCCCTTTGACCATCTGTAAAATGGGACTAATCATATTCTCAGCATAATTTTGGTGTGATGCCAAATTAGTCAAAAGGAGAGATCCCAGGATTCTTCTTTAGGATCCTTTATAAATTAAGTAATTGTATAGCTATAACCAGAAACTTGCTCCACTGATTTTTCTAGTCTAGTCTATTCCAAACAAACCTTTTATAAATTTAATTGCTGTCTGAAATCAGAAATTTATGTGAACTAAAAGGATACCAGGATCCAAGCAGTTTTTGGCATCTAGAACAGGTCCGGGATTATTTTCTAAATAAAGAAATGTTCCTTCATTAGAAACAAACATTTGCAGCTACAAAGAATCCTTGATGTAAAACCAGGTATGATGCTCGTTAAAGATTTTGGTCTTTTCTTTCCTCTCTCCCTCCTTATCCTTCCCTGTGTAAAGGCAGGTCAATCTGTTTCTCTTTACATTTCTAAATTAGAGAGCCTCATGTTGGATTTCTCATAAGGCTCTTTTTAACCAATGTACCTTTCTTGTGGCTCATTGAAATTGTAAAGTTTTTTTCTTTAAATGCATTTATTTGAAAAACAAATCTTGAAAGTTTTGCCATTAGCCTCACTGCCTATAAAATCCTCTGTTAGTCTGAGCCCTCTCTGGGGTACCCTACAGGTGCCAAATGCTCAGCAGCTGCAGCAGTAACACGGTGATGAATTTAGGGAATGGCCGGAGTTTAGATCCAAGATGACCAAATGAGATACATTTTACAATGAAAGCCCAAGCTTATGTTAGAAATTAAAAAGGTCTTTATAGATGGTTTTGTTCCCCCCTTGAGCCTTATAAATCAGGAAGACAGCTTACTCAAACCCCAACAACCAATGTACAGAGTATTTCTTGTAAGTCCCAACTCAGTGGAAAAACAGAGGATAAAAAATTTGTACCTGTTGGGTTTGGGACAGGAGAAGGAGATTGGAGTGGGAAGAAATGCAGGAGTTGAAGTCAATCATTAGGTAGAGGAGGATACTTTTTACTAGAACTCTCAATGGGTTTCATCAGTCATATAATATTCCCTTGTGGTTGTCTAGTTGTTATCTATGGATTCTAAGTGACTTATATGCTATAAAATGACAATAATAATTAAGCAGCAGTGGATTCAATGTTGAATGGTGGAAAGAACTCTGGACTTGGAGAAAGAGAGGGGTGAGAGCCTAAGATTTTCCATTAATTATTTGTGTGAACTTGAACAAATCACTTAGTCTCTTTTTTGTCACTTATAAAATGGAGACAATAGTACTCTGCATATTTCACAGGTGTTTTGTGAGGGATAGTGTATATGGAAGTGCTTTGGGGGAAACAGGAAAGTTGTAATCCTTGGCGTCAGAAAACTTGGGTTTTAGTTCTAGATATGTCTGGAAGAGTAGATTCATAGCTAAGTCATCAAACCTCTGACTCAGGTTCCTTATCTATAAAATGAATAATAATGTTGGTACTTCCCACCTTACATAATTATTATAAGGAAAGCATTCATAAACCTTGATATGCTTCTTCCATAAGATATGATCTCATTCTTCTCTCTTATTTTGAATTTTTATTATGATGATTGTGTTAATCATATCAAGCTCCAGAATACAAAAGCTCTTTCTCAATAAGATCTGGAGTCACTTGGAAGGCATTGGATTAGAAGTTTTAATTGAAGACCCTTAGCTCCTATCTTTTTGAGAAAATGAATACATCCTTTATGAAATACCCTCATCTCTTTTTACTCCTCACTCAAAACCTTGTACACCAGCTTTGTTGTTCATCCTTCATTCTCAGAGAGGACCAATGACATCATGGGGTGATGCCTTGTTTACTCCTGTCTCTAAGGAGTGGCCTTTCTTCTGTTAAGATCAAACTATACCCAACTTAAATATTTTACTTCATCCTTCCTGATTCTTCTGAGAGTTTTCCTTAGCAAATAATCATTCCCTCTGGTTCATTTTTCAGTCTCTTCCTATCTATTGACTTCTTCATGACTGTACAAAATATGATCATTTTAAAATACCTTTTTAAAAAACTCTTTAGTTGACTGTCACTATCCCAATATGTTGTCCTAGAACTCTCCACTCTTTTACTTCCAAACTCCTAGAGTAAGTTGTCTATCTACCCTTTCTTCTACTACCTGCACTTACTTCTTTTTTTTTAAATTTGTTTTTTATTTATTTAAGACAATGGGGTTAAGTGACTTGCCCAAGATCACACAGCTAGGCAATTATTAAGTGTATGAGGCTAGATTTGAACTTAGGTTCACCTGACTCCAGGGCTGGTACTCTATCCACTATGCCATTTAGCTGCCCCTACTTTTTAAAAAAAATATTTATTTTATTCTGAACTTAAGAAGTAAAACAAGCATTTCCTTAGTATAGTAGAAAAGACAAAAAGATGATTATACATGAAACTTTAAGTCTATTATGCTTAACGTGCTGTTCTTTTAAAATATATTATATATATATATATATATATATATATATATATATATATAACCTTCTGTTTCCTTTTCCTCTTTTTTTCTTCCCTTCTCCCATTTGCTCTAGAGATGACTGCCAATAGACACAAATATGTATGTATGTCTGTGTTTAAAGATATATATATATATATATATATATATATATATATATATATATGCATATACATATAAAACCATTCTATATATACTTCTATTTATCAGTTCTTTCCCTGGATGCAGATAGCATTTTCCTCATTTTCCTTTATATGTCCTTTGTAGTTAATTTGGGTTTTCATAATAATCAAAATGACTTAGTCACTCAAAGTTGTTCTTTTTTTAAATTAATTTTTTGTTTATTTTATATTATTACAATAATCTTGTTGTGAAAGTAATCATAACCCCCTTCCCAAAAAAAACCATGAGAAATCTCAAGAATAGTGAGAGAGAGAGAGAAAAGTATTCTTTAGTCTGTGTTCAGATTACAATGGCTCTGACTCTGGGATGAACTGCCTTCCCC